>NW_027325968.1:300000-420994 GCF_048594095.1 Paramormyrops kingsleyae | reverse complement strand
AGGCCTTAGGGTTAGGTCAGGGGCATAATTGGGCCCTAGGCAGGAATGGCCTTAGGGTCAAAGGTTAAGTTTAGGGCCTAGGGGTGGTTTAGGCCATATTACTTTAACTAAATTTTGGTTGGCCGTGATCTGTCCAACAATAAGGCTCAAGATCAGGCTCCTACACGTGTTTCAGGTTGCCACACCTTCATCAGGGAACCGGCAAAAAATTATTTGGCCAAGATAGGCCTCGAGGCTGGCGGTACAGGCGCTGAGAGGATTAAGTGCAATGACCCAGATGGCACTGGCAGGGTAGGTTTGAGGGTATGGGGCAAGCCCCAAAGTCTGTGCACGAAGGCAACAGTTAGGCGCGGGCCTATCTGGGTCGATCCCCCCAGTCCATGACCCCAGCCTTCCCACAAATCGGGGTAATCCATAATTGCCCTCTGAAATTTAAACATCCCCTCTCCAAATTTGTTTTCAGGGAATGGCGACAGCGAGGACAAGACGACTCCAGGTAAGTATCACCGCACCAAGCAGCAGCCCCGGAGGGACCTTTGGAGCAGCGACGCCACCAACAGGTAAGTATTGCCGTATCCAGTGACCATACATCAGGTTCACTTATGTCCAAATGACCTTATATCAGGGTACATAATTGCCTTTAACTGCCCTCTCCTTTTCAGGGACTTACGTGGCTCCCCCTAGCGTACTTCCTGTGGTATGGCCGCGAACTCCTCGGGCCCCCCGGAGGGTTAGGGTTAGGGTTAGGGTTAGGGTTAGGGTTAGGGTTAGGGGGTTAGGGGGTTAGGGTTAGGGTTAGGGTTAGGGGGTTAGGGGGTTAGGGTTAGGGTTAGGGTTAGGGTTAGGACTATGTTCATCATTGCGGAAACTTTAAAATGGGCCGGAATAGGCAGTTTGGAAGGAATTCCAGGGAATTAATCCCTTTCCATCATTTGCATTGCTCAGTCAATGGCCGCTTGGAACATGTTAGTACCACATTCCCAACCTCATCGTAATGGCGTTTTTGTCCACCAGGTGGCACAGTGATGCCTTTTTGAGTTCAAAAACATGATCTCACATTCCAAAAAACGCTCTCCCAAATGCTCAGGGTAAGGAGCATGTATGCAATTCAATGTTCATTTTCTAATTGGAGGACAATCCAAAATCGAGATCTGGATATACAGTTTATGGAATTTTTCATTCCAGAAATATGATCTTAATTCCAAAAAACGCTCTCCCAAATGCTCAGGGTTAGGAGCATGTATGCAATTAAATGTTCATTATCTAGTTGTAGTGACAATCTAAAATTAAGTTCTGGAAATTTAGCTTATGTAATATTTCATTACAGAAGTATGATCTTAATTGCAAGAAGCGTTCTCCCAAATGAATATGGTAGTTTTCTGATGTCCAAATCGCTGTTAATTTGCTAATTGCAGTGATCATTACAAAAGAGATCTGAGAGTCCAAGACAGACATTGTTCACATGAATCGGGATCAACAGCAGCCCGCCTATGTTCCGCAAATCACTGCCAATGCAGCAAAGATGGTGATGTTTCAGTGTTTGTTTTTTGTGGGTGAGATGGTCAAAGGTCATTCTCTATGGCAAATATTTTTCCCGAAACAGTCAATATGTCATTTGACACCCCATAACTTCATGTAGGAGTGACGAATGAAGGTGGTTCAAAGTGTTTCTGACACTAGACAGGCTGCTCCTTAATAAAGTTTATAAATTTCTGTTACGACTATGCCTCCTTTATTTGAAACTAGCAGGTATTCCATAATGAGTGGCTGCAATGCAATATGTAGGCCTAGATGTAGGTATAAACTTGTTTGCCAAGTTTCATAACTGTAGCCCCAACCTCTGACCTGCAGTGACTTTTGAATCTGCCTAGGTCGCCAATGTTAAGTGAATGGAGGCACCCCACCTGTCATTTGAGAGGCCATAACTACATGTAGGAGTGGCCTAGGAAGACGGTTCAAAGTGTTCCTGAAACTAGACTGTCTGCTCTTGAATCACATCTATACATGTCTGTTAAGATTATGCCTCTTTCATTTGAAACCAGCTGGATTTTTGTCATAAGTGGCTGCAATGCAGTATGTAGGCCGCGCCATTCCAAATAAAAAAATATTATTCTCTAGTCGGTCCATTGAGATGCATTGGGGGCAATTCCAGAGAAATAATATTATTCTCTAAATCTAAACTGATTGGGGCAGGCCCACCTATCATTTGTCAGGTGATATTTCTATGTGGCATAGAGATAGTGGCCTGAAAATCAGTGGTCACACATTAGACATATGTCAGAACATGTATGTAAAGTTTCATGAGTGCAGCCCTCAACAAAGAGCTGCAGTGGCCATTTGAATTTGCTAAAGTCACAGATGCAAGACAATGGGGAGATGATTACCTTTATTTTTCACACAACATTAGGGGGGGTCACGGCTGAACCATACGAGCTAGGGGTCTGAAATTTGGCATGCATTAACTACTTATTGGTATGAACAAGTGTGCAAAGTCTCAAAGAGGCAAGCCTTTCACAACATCTTTGGTGTAATTTAAAATTTTTAATGTAAGGAAATTTTAGGCCTCAGATGTACCCTCTCGTTGTGTTCCAGTCAAACTTGACTGTTTTAAAAGTCTTATCTCTGAATAATGTTGTTAGCTTGATCAGACTGACTTCTAATTGCATGACTTTGTCTAGAAGAGGATTTCTACAGACAAAATAAATACTATAATTTTACATAATTTGTTTTGTGTTTTATTAAACTCTTGCATACTATTAGTGTAGTGGTCAGAAATGGGCAGAATGGAGGAGACAACAATTAGTGCAAAAAAACTTTCCCACGGGAACAACACCTATGTTGGCAGTTCACACAGAAAGTTGCAACAGTGTTTCAATGACATTGAACTTTTCCCGTATATTAAGCTCAGGGGGGCCTCACAGCTGAACGGTACCAGCTAGGGGTTTGAAATTTGGCATGCTAGGTCTAGTCACATATGGAAACAAATGTGCCACAGCTCATGGGTGTACACCTCACAATATATGATTATTTAAAATAATAAGTCACCAATGCAAGTCAATGGGGAGCTGTTTAAGTGCCTATGTAAGTGAATGGAAGCACCCCACCTGTAATTTGACAGCCCATAACTCCATGAAGATGTGACGTATTAGGATGTTTCAAAGTGTTTCTGAAACTAGACAAGCTGCTGCTTAATTCCATCTATACATGTCTGTTAAGATTATGCCTCTTTCATTTGAAACCAGCTGGATTTTTGTCATAAGTGGCTGCAATGCAGTATGTAGGCCGCGCCGTTCCAAATAAAAAATATTATTCTCTAGTCGGTCCATTGAGATGCATTGGGAGCCATTCCAGAGAAAAAATATTATTCTCTAAATCTTAACTGATCGGGGCAGGCCCACCTATCATTTGTCAGGTGATATTTCTATGTGGCGTAGAGACAGTGGCCTGAAAATCAGTGGTCACACATTAGACATATGTCAGAACATGTATGTAAAGTTTCATGAGTGCAGCCCTCAACAAAGAGCTGCAGTGGCCTTTTGAATTTGCTAAAGTCACAGATGCAAGACAATGGGGAGATGATTGACTTTATTTTTCACACAACATTAGGGGGGGTCACGGCTGAACCGTGCCAGCTGGGGGTCTGAAATTTGTCGTGCTTTAACTACTTATTGGTATGAACAAGTGTACATAGTCTCATGGAGGCATGCCTTTCACATCATCTTTGGTGTAACTTTAAGTTTATAATTACTGGATATTATATGCCTCATATTAAGCTCAGGGGGGCCTCACAGCTGAACCATACCAGCTAGGGGTCTGACATTTGGTTTACATGAACTAGATGTAGGTATAAACTAGTTTGCCAAGTTTCATAACCGTAGCCCCGACCTCTGACCTGCAGTGACCTTTTGAATATGCCAAGGTCGCCAATGTTAAGTGAATGGAGGCACCCCACCTGTCATTTGAGAGGCCATAACTCCATGTAGGAGTGGCCTAGGAAGATGGTTCAAAGTGTTCCTGAAACTAGACTGTCTGTTCTTCAATCTCATCTATACATGTCTGTTAAGATTATGCCTCCTTCATTTAAAACCAGCTGGATTTTTATCATAAGTGGCTGCAATGCAGTATGTAGGCCACGTCGTTCCAAATAAAAAATATTATTCTCTAGTCGGTCCATTGAGATTCATTGGGAGCCATTCCAGAGAAAAAAAAATTATTCTCTAATTTCAGCACAGCCACAGATTAAGCCACAAAGACCATAGAGGCCAAAAAGACGATTTTCCAATTCCAAGAAGTGTTCTCCCGAATGGATAGGGTAAGGAGCACTTATGTAATTCAGTGTTAATTTTCTAATGGGAGTGACGATCCAAAATCGAGATCTGGAAGTTCAGCTTATGTAATCTTTTGTTCCACAAGTATGATCTTAATTCCAAGAAGCGGTCTCCCAAATGGGTACGGTTAGGACTTTGTTCGTCATTGTGGAATCTTTAAAATGGGCCGGAATATGGAGTTCGGAAGGGATTCCAAGGAATTCATCCCATTCCATCACTTGCATTGCTCAGTCAATGGCCGCTTGGAATGTGTTAGGACCACATTCCCAACCTGTGGCAATCCAAAATTGAGCTCTGGAAGTTCAGCTTATGTAATCCTTTGTTCCACAGGTATGATCTTAATTCCAAGAAGCGTTCTCCCAAATGTCTATGGTAGTTTTCTGATATCCAAATCGTTGTTAATTTGCTAATTGATTGATTGATTGATTGATTGATGAAACCCTTTATTGCTATTGCAATACACCATGTCACTGGTCACAAGTACCAGCGAAAAAACTGGCCATCAACCTGACCATACGTATGCAAACATCACATACACAAATATGGGGTAGACAGGTCAGGAAGACAGGGGACTATAGGAAAACTCAGAGAAACAAGATTACGTGAGGAGAGTGGAGGTGAATAAAAAAAACAGCCCCCAGACTGTACTCCAGTAGGGAGTACAATATAGGAACAGAAAAAAACACCTCAGCAATAAGCACATAGTCACCACATCTCACAACAGGGGAGGGGAATGGGGAGGTGGAGGTAGTCCAGCATAGACAAACAGCCGTCCGGTCCTGCAGCCAACGGCGCTGTACAAGGACCCGCTCGTTCACGCTGGGGGTATGAAGCGGCGAAGGCGTGGGATGGGGGTAGGGTGTCCTTGTGGTTGGGGGAGAGGAATGCAAGAGAGTCTCACTGCCTTGTTCTTCAGGGGGAGTTGTTGAGCTCAGCAGCGGCCTTGACCAAGGCCCGTGCTGATTAGGGGGGAGCCAAAAGCAGATAGAATGGGGTTGTTTGGGTTTTCAGGCGAGAAACTGTAATTTCGCAGCTCCTCTAATGTCCATGCTGGTCTCCGCCATCCAAAATCCTTTGCAGAGCCGTGAGCCTCTCCATGATGTTATCAAATCTGCGGTCATTAGACACAGTGATGTTATCCAGTTTGCGATCTAAAGCCATAGTCTGGGCGCCAACAGCTCTGCCAAGTCCGTCAATCATCCCGGCCAGCCTAGTTGGGCTTTGAGCGGCTGTCACCGTTTTCTTCAATTTCCGATAAGTCAGGGCAATGCCTAATCCAATCAGCATCAGACCTGTAATCATGGTTCCGAATAGGTAAATGTCTTCGATGTCCTCCACGGAAAGAGCTGCCAGACACACGACCCTCCACTTCTCCCATCCGTCCATCGTGTAGCCAGCTGCGTATGTTCCTGCAGGACAGTCAGGTTCCCCCAGACCTGTGCTTCTCTTCGAGAAGATGGTGTCAATTGCGTGGAGAGACCAGTTGATCAAATCCATAATTTCCTTAGTTTTGAAGAGCAGGGCTGAGAGAGTCTCTCAAGTATAGACAGTAGACTAGACGAGACGAGAGGAGAAAGCAGGGAAGATAAAGGGAGGGAGAGGGAGAGAAGTGTGTCCGCCTCCGCTGAGAGCTAGCAAAAATGATCATTGCAGTGATCATTCCAAAAGAGATCTGAGAGTCCAAGACAGACATTCTTCACATGAATCGGGATCAGCGTGAACTGTACCAGCTAGCAGTCTATAATTTGGCATGATTTAACTACTTATGGGTATGAACAAGTGTGCAAAGTCTCAGGGAGGCACGACTTCCACACCATCTTTGGTGAAATTTTAAATTTATAATTACAGGATATTATATGCCTCATATTAAGCTCAGGGGGGCCTCACAGCTGAACGGTACCAGCTAGGGGTTTGAAATTTGGCATGCTAGGTCTAGTCACATATGGAAACAAATGTGCCACAGCTCATGGGTGTACACCTCACAATATATGATTATTTAAAATAATAAGTCACCAATGCAAGTCAATGGGGAGCTGTTTAAGTGCCTATGTAAGTGAATGGAAGCACCCCACCTGTAATTTGACAGCCCATAACTCCATGAAGATGTGACGTATTTGGATGCTTCAAAGTGTTTCTGAAACTAGACAAGCTGCTGCTTAATTCCATCTATACATGTCTGTTAAGATTATGCCTCTTTCATTTGAAACCAGCTGGATTTTTGTCATAAGTGGCTGCAATGCAGTATGTAGGCCGCGCCGTTCCAAATAAAAAATATTATTCTCTAGTCGGTCCATTGAGATGCATTGGGAGCCATTCCAGAGAAAAAATATTATTCTCTAAATCTAAACTGATTGGGGCAGGCCCACCTATCATTTGTCAGGTGATATTTCTATGTGGCGTAGAGATAGTGGCCTCAAAATCAGTGGTCACACATTAGACATATGTCAGAACATGTATGTAAAGTTTCATGAGTGCAGCCCTCAACAAAGAGCTGCAGTGGCCTTTTGAATTTGCTATAGTCACAGATGCAAGACAATGCGGAGATGATTGACTTTATTTTTCAAACAACATTAGGGGGGGTCACGGCTGAACCGTGCCAGCTGGGGGTCTGAAATTTGTCGTGCTTTAACTACTTATTGGTATGAACAAGTGTACATAGTCTCATGGAGGCATGCCTTTCACATCATCTTTGGTGTAACTTTAAGTTTATAATTACTGGATATTATATGCCTCATATTAAGCTCAGGGGGGCCTCACAGCTGAACCATACCAGCTAGGTGTCTGACATTTGGTTTACATGAACTAGATGTAAGTATAAACTAGTTTGCCAAGTTTCATAACTGTAGCCCCGACCTCTGACCTGCAGTGACCTTTTGAATATGCCAAGGTCGCCAATGTTAAGTGAATGGAGGCACCCCACCTGTCATTTGAGAGGCCATAACTCCATGTAGGAGTGGCCTAGGAAGATGGTTCAAAGTGTTCCTGAAACTAGTCTGTCTGCTCTTGAA
This sequence comes from Paramormyrops kingsleyae, assembly GCF_048594095.1. Classification (NCBI taxonomy): domain Eukaryota; kingdom Metazoa; phylum Chordata; class Actinopteri; order Osteoglossiformes; family Mormyridae; genus Paramormyrops; species Paramormyrops kingsleyae. The sequence goes on along the minus strand of NW_027325968.1, from coordinate 413,658 downwards.
TCCCATCTACACATGTCTGTTAAGATTATGCCTCTTTCATTTGAAACCAGCTGGATTTTTGTCATAAGAGCTCATGCAAGACAATGCGGAGATGATTGACTTTATTTTTCAAACAACATTAGGGGGGGTCACGGCTGAACCGTGCCAGCTGCGGGTCTGAAATTTGTCATGCTTTAACTACTTATTGTTATGAAAAAGTGTACATAGTCTCATGGAGGCATGCCTTTCACATCATCGTTGGTGTAACTTTAAGTTTATAATTACTGGATATTATATGCCTCATATTAAGCTCAGGGGGGCCTCACAGCTGAACCATACCAGCTAGGTGTCTGACATTTGGTTTACATGAACTAGATGTAAGTATAAACTAGTTTGCCAAGTTTCATAACTGTAGCCCCGACCTCTGACCTGCAGTGACCTTTTGAATATGCCAAGGTCGCCAATGTTAAGTGAATGGAGGCACCCCACCTGTCATTTGAGAGGCCATAACTCCATGTAGGAGTGGCTTAGGAAGATGGTTCAAAGTGTTCCTGAAACTAGACTGTCTGCTCTTGAATCTCATCTATACATGTCTGTTAAGATTATGCCTCCTTCATTTGACACCAGCTGGATTTTTGTCATAAGTGGCTGCAATGCAGTATGTAGGCCGCGCCGTTCCAAATAAAAAATATTATTCTCTAGTCGGTCCATTGAGATGCATTGGGAGCCATTCCAGAATAAAAATATTATTCTCTAAATCTAAACTGATTGGGGCAGGCCCACCTATCATTTGTCAGGTGATATTTCTATGTGGCGTAGAGATAGTGGCCTGACAATCAGTGGTCACACATTGGACTTATGTCAGAACATGTATGTAAAGTGAATGGAAGCTCCCCACATGTCATTTGACAGCCCATAACTCCATGTAGAAGTGACGTATGAGGATGGTTCAAAGTGTTCCTGAAACTAGACTGTCTGCTGCTTAATCCCATCTATACATGTGTCTTTCATTTGAAACCAACTGGATTTTTGTCATAAGTGGCTGCAATGCAGTTTGTAGGCCTCACAGCTAAACTGTACTAGCTAGGGGTCTGAAATTTGGTATGCTAGTGTAACCCCTCATGTGTCTGCGTTGTGGTTTTCACTCAAAGAACGAAGGGACGTGGGGCCATGCAGCGGTTTTATTCACCTGGCACAAATAACACAAGGTTGGGAGTCCGCAGGGCGGCACAGCTTGAAATATATAAGCAATGCGCTGGCTTAATCTCCAAAACTGTGTCATATTTATCAATAAAATAAAATACAAAATGAACATAGGAAAGTACATGATATGTACCTGGCACAAATAACACAAGGTTGGGAGTCCGCAGGGTGGCACAGCTTGAAATATATAAGCAATGCTAGTATGGGGAGAGACGGAATGTTAGCTATCTTCACGTGCGGTTTCAAAACTGCGACAAAAATCCATTCAAAACTACATAAACAACAACATAAAGTACACCGACAACATCTACAAGGAGGGAGATGCAATCTCTATCAATCAGTATTGATTTGAAATGTTCACTGGAGCATACATCGGAGCGCTGTTGACATAGAACTTACCGCTGGCTTAATCTCCAAAACTGTGAGAGAGCCAAGCAGTTCTACCTAAGCTACCACTAGAGGCCAGTATTTAACCACTATACGATTAGTATATATGGGAAAAGCTGGCTCACACAGGAGTGCAAGTGGAAACAGCAAAATGTACACTGTTACACTAGAAATAGTCACATATGGAAACAAGTGTGCTACAGCTCATGGGTGTACACTTCACAATACATGATTATTTAAAATGATAATAGTCACCAATGCAAGTCAATGGGGAGCTGTTCAAGTGCCTATGTAAGTGAATGGAAGCTCCCCACATGTCATTTGACAGCCCATAACTCCATGTAGAAGTGACGTATGAGGATGGTTCAAAGTGTTTATAAAACTAGACAGGTACCTGCTTAATTCCATCTATACATGTCTGTTAAGATTATGCCTCCTGCATTTAAAACCAGCTGGATTTTTGTCATAAGTGGCTGCAATGCAGTATGTAGGCCGCGCCGTTCCAAATAAAAAATATTATTCTCTAGTCGGTCCATTGAGATGCATTGGGAGCCATTCCAGAGAAAAAATATTATTCTCTAAATCTAAACTGATTGAGGCAGGCCCACCTATCATTTGTCAGGTGATATTTCTATGTGTCGTAGAGATATTGGCCTGAAAATCAGTGGTCACACATTAGACATATGTCAGAACATGTATGTAAAGTTTCATGAGTGTAGCTCTCAACAAAGAGCTGCAGTGGCCTTTTGAATTTGCTAAAGTCACAGATGCAAGACAATGGGGAGATGATTGACTTTATTTTTCACACAACATTAGGGGGGGTCACGGCTGAACCGTGCCACCTGCGGGTCTGAAATTTGTCATGCTTTAACTACTTATTGTTATGAAAAAGTGTACATAGTCTCATGGAGGCATGCCTTTCACATCATCGTTGGTGTAACTTTAAGTTTATAATTACTGGATATTATATGCCTCATATTAAGCTCAGGGGGGCCTCACAGCTGAACCATACCAGCTAGGTGTCTGACATTTGGTTTACATGAACTAGATGTAGGTATAAACTAGTTTGCCAAGTTTCATAACTGTAGTCCCGACCTTTTGAATCTGCCAAGGTCGCCAATGTTAAGTGAATGGAGGCACCCCACCTGTCATTTGAGAGGCCATAACTCCATGTAGGAGTGGCCTAGGAAGATGGTTCAAAGTGTTCCTGAAATTAGACTGTCTGCTCTTGAATCGCATCTATACATGTCTGTTAAGATTATGTCTCTTTCATTTGAAACCAGCTGGATTTTTGTCATAAGTAGCTGCAATGGAGTATGTAGGCCGCGCCATTCCAAATAAAAAATATTATTCTCTAGTCGGTCCATTGAGATGCATTGGGAGCCATTCCAGAGAAAAAATATTATTCTCTAAATCTTAACTGATTGGGGCAGGCCCACCTATCATTTGTCAGGTGATTTTTCTATGTGGCGTAGAGATAGTGGCCTGAAAATCAGTGGTCACACATTAGACAAATGTCAGAACATGTATGTAAAGTTTCATGAGTGCAGCCCTCAACAAAGAGCTGCAGTGGCCTTTTGAATTTGCTAAAGTCACAGATGCAAGACAATGGGGAGATGATTGACTATTTTTCACACAACATTAGGGGGGGTCACAGCTGAACCGTGCCAGCTGGGGGTCTGAAATTTGTCATGCTTTAACTACTTATTGGTATGAACAAGTGTACATAGTCTCATGGAGGCATGCCTTTCACATCATCTTTGGTGTAACTTTAAGTTTATAATTACTGTATATTATATGCCTCATATTAAACTCAGGGGGGCCTCACAGCTGAACCATACCAGCTAGGGGTCTGAAATTTGGGTTACATCAACTAGATGTAGGTGTAAACAAGCTTGCCAAGTTTCATAACTGTAGCCCCTACCTCTGACCTGCAGTGACCTTTTGAATCTGCCATGGTCGCCAATGTTAAGTGAATGGAGGCACCGCACCGGTCATTTGAGAGGCCATAACTCCATGTAGGAGTGGCCTAGGAAGATGGTTCAAAGTGTTCCTGAAACTAGACTGTCTGCTCTTGAATCACATCCATACATGTCTGTTAAGATTATGTCTTTTTCATTTGAAACCAGCTGGATTTTTGTCATAAGTGGCTGCAATGCAGTATGTAGGCCGCGCCATTCCAAATAAAAAATATTATTCTCTAGTCGGTCCATTGAGATGCATTGGGAGCCATTCCAGAGAAAAAATATTATTCTCTAAATCTTAACTGATTGGGGCAGGCCCACCTATCATTTGTCAGGTGGTATTTCTATGTGGCGTAGAGATAGTGGCCTGAAAATCAGTGGTCACACATTAGACAAATGTCAGAACATGTATGTAAAGTTTCATGAGTGCAGCCCTCAACAAACAGCTGCAGTGGCCTTTTGAATTTGCTAAAGTCACAGATGCAAGACAATGGGGAGATGATTGACTATTTTTCACACAACATTAGGGGGGGTCACAGCTGAACCGTGCCAGCTGGGGGTCTGAAATTTGTCATGCTTTAACTACTTATTGGTATGAACAAGTGTACATAGTCTCATGGAGGCATGCCTTTCACATCATCTTTGGTGTAACTTTAAGTTTATAATTACTGTATATTATATGCCTCATTTTAAGCTCAGGGGGGCCTCACAGCTGAACCATACCAGCTAGGGGTCTGAAAGTTGGGTTACATCAACTAGATGTAGGTGTAAACAAGCTTGCCAAGTTTCATAACTGTAGCCCCTACCTCTGACCTGCAGTGACCTTTTGAATCTGCCATGGTCGCCAATGTTAAGTGAATGGAGGCACCCCACCGGTCATTTGAGAGGCCATAACTCCATGTAGGAGTGGCCTAGGAAGATGGTTCAAAGTGTTCCTGAAACTAGACTGTCTGCTCTTGAATCACATCCATACATGTCTGTTAAGATTATGTCTCTTTCATTTGATACCAGCTGGATTTTTGTCATAAGTGGCTGCAATGCAGTATGTAGGCCGCGCCATTCCAAATAAAAAATATTATTCTCTAGTCGGTCCATTGAGATGCATTGGGAGCCATTCCAGAGAAATAATATTATTCTCTAAATCTTAACTGATTGGGGCAGGCCCACCTATCATTTGTCAGGTGATATTTCTATGTGGCGTAGAGATAGTGGCCTGAAAATCAGTGGTCACACATTAGACAAATGTCAGAACATGTATGTAAAGTTTCATGAGTGCAGCCCTCAACAAAGAGCTGCAGTGGCCTTTTGAATTTGCTAAAGTCACAGATGCAAGACAATGGGGAGATGATTGACTATTTTTCACACAACATTAGGGGGGGTCACAGCTGAACCGTGCCAGCTGGGGGTCTGAAATTTGTCATGCTTTAACTACTTATTGGTATGAACAAGTGTACATAGTCTCATGGAGGCATGCCTTTCACATCATCTTTGGTGTAACTTTAAGTTTATAATTACTGGATATTATATGCCTCATATTAAGCTCAGGGGGGCCTCACAGCTGAACCATACCAGCTAGGGGTCTGAAATTTGGGTTACATGAACTAGATGTAGGTATAAACTAGTTTGCCAAGTTTCATAACTGTAGCCCCGACCTCTGACCTGCAGTGACCTTTTGAATCTGCCAAGGTCGCCAATGTTAAGTGAATGGAGGCACCCCAGCTGTCATTTGAGAGGCCATAACTCCATGTAGGAGTGGCCTAGGAAGATGGTTCAAAGTGTTCCTGAAACTAGACTGTCTGCTCTTGAATCACATCCATACATGTCTGTTAAGATTATGTCTTTTTCATTTGAAACCAGCTGGATTTTTGTCATAAGTGGCTGCAATGCAGTATGTAGGCCGCGCCATTCCAAATAAAAAATATTATTCTCTAGTCGGTCCATTGAGATGCATTGGGAGCCATTCCAGAGAAAAAATATTATTCTCTAAATCTTAACTGATTGGGGCAGGCCCACCTATCATTTGTCAGGTGATATTTCTATGTGGCGTAGAGATAGTGGCCTGAAAAGCAGTGGTCACACATTAGACATATGTCAGAACATGTATGTAAAGTTTCATGAGTGCAGCCCTCAACAAAGAGCTGCAGTGGCCATTTGAATTTGCTAAAGTCACAGATGCAAGACAATGGGGAGATGATTGACTATTTTTCACACAACATTAGGGGGGGTCACAGCTGAACCGTGCCAGCTGGGGGTCTGAAATTTGTCATGCTTTAACTACTTATTGGTATGAACAAGTGTACATAGTCTCATGGAGGCATGCCTTTCACATCATCTTTGGTGTAACTTTAAGTTTATAATTACTGGATATTATATGCCTCATATTAAGCTCAGGGGGGCCTCACAGCTGAACCATACCAGCTAGGGGTCTGAAATTTGGGTTACATGAACTAGATGTAGGTATAAACTAGTTTGCCAAGTTTCATAACTGTAGCCCCGACCTCTGACCTGCAGTGACCTTTTGAATCTGCCATGGTCGCCAATGTTAAGTTAATGGAGGCACCCCACCTGTCATTTGAGAGGCCATAACTCCATGTAGGAGTGGCCTAGGAAGATGGTTCAAAGTGTTCCTGAAACTAGACTGTCTGCTCTTGAATCACATCCATACATGTCTGTTAAGATTATGTCTTTTTCATTTGAAACCAGCTGGATTTTTGTCATAAGTGGCTGCAATGCAGTATGTAGGCCGCGCCATTCCAAATAAAAAATATTATTCTCTAGTCGGTCCATTGAGATGCATTGGGAGCCATTCCAGAGAAAAAATATTATTCTCTAAATCTTAACTGATTGGGGCAGGCCCACCTATCATTTGTCAGGTGATATTTCTATGTGGCGTAGAGATAGTGGCCTGAAAATCAGTGGTCACACATTAGACAAATGTCAGAACATGTATGTAAAGTTTCATGAGTGCAGCCCTCAACAAAGAGCTGCAGTGGCCTTTTGAATTTGCTAAAGTCACAGATGCAAGACAATGGGGAGATGATTGACTATTTTTCACACAACATTAGGGGGGGTCACAGCTGAACCGTGCCAGCTGGGGGTCTGAAATTTGTCTTGCTTTAACTACTTATTGGTATGAACAAGTGTACATAGTCTCATGGAGGCATGCCTTTCACATCATCTTTGGTGTAACTTTAAGTTTATAATTACTGGATATTATATGCCTCATATTAAGCTCAGGGGGGTTAGGGTTAGGGTTAGGGTTAGGGTTAGGGTTAGGGTTAGGGCTATGTTCATCATTGCGGAAACTTTAAAATGGGCCGGAATAGGCAGTTTGGAAGGAATTCCAGGGAATTAATCCCTTTCCATCATTTGCATTGCTCAGTCAATGGCCGCTTGGAACATGTTAGTACCACATTCCCAACCTCATCGTAATGGCGTTTTTGTCCACCAGGTGGCACAGTGATGCCTTTTTGAGTTCAAAAACATGATCTCACATTCCAAAAAACGCTCTCCCAAATGCTCAGGGTAAGGAGCATGTATGCAATTCAATGTTCATTTTCTAATTGGAGGACAATCCAAAATCGAGATCTGGATATACAGCTTATGGAATTTTTCATTCCAGAAATATGATCTTAATTCCAAAAAACGCTCTCCCAAATGCTCAGGGTTAGGAGCATGTATGCAATTAAATGTTCATTATCTAGTTGTAGTGACAATCTAAAATTAAGTTCTGGAAATTTAGCTTATGTAATCTTTCATTACAGAAGTATGATCTTAATTGCAAGAAGCGTTCTCCCAAATGGATTTGGTAGTTTTCTGATGTCCAAATCGCTGTTAATTTGCTAATTGCAGTGATCATTACAAAAGAGATCTGAGAGTCCAAGACAGACATTGTTCACATGAATCGGGATCAACAGCAACCCGCCTATGTTCCGCAAATCACTGCCAATGCAGGAAAGATGGTGATGTTTCAGTGTTTGTTTTTTGTGGGTGAGATGGTCAAAGGTCATTCTCTATGGCAAATATTTTTCCCTAAACAGTCAATATGTCATTTGACACCCCATAACTTCATGTAGGAGTGACGTATGAAGGTGGTTCAAAGTGTTTCTGACACTAGACAGGCTGCTCCTTAATAAAGTTTATAAATTTCTGTTACAATTATGCCTCCTTTATTTGAAACTAGCAGTTATTCCATAATGAGTGGCTGCAATGCAATATGTAGGCCTAGATGTAGGTATAAACAAGTTTGCAAAGTTTCATAACTGTAGCCCCAACCTCTGACCTGCAGTGACCTATTGAATCTGCCAAGGTCGCCAATGTTAAGTGAATGGAGGCACCCCACCTGTCATTTGAGAGGCCATAACTCCATGTAGGAGTGGCCTAGGAAGATGGTTTAAAGTGTTCCTGAAACTAGACTGTCTGCTGCTTAATCCCATCTATACATGCCTCTTTCATTTGAAACCAGCTGGATTTTTGTCATAAGAGGCTGCAATGCAGTATGTAGGCCGCGCCGTTCCAAATAAAAATATTATTCTCTAGTCGGTCCATTGAGATGCATTGGGAGCCATTACATAGAAAATATATTATTCTGTAAATCTAAACTGATTGTGGCAGGCCCACCCATCATTTGCCAGGTGATATTTCTATGTGGCATAGAGATGGTGGCCTGAAAATCAGTGGTCACACATGAGACATATGTCAGAACATGTATGCAAAGTTTCATCAGTGCAGCCCTCAACAAATAGCTGCAGTGACCTTTTGAATTTCCTAAAGTCACAGATGCAAGACAATGGGGAGATGATTGACTTTATTTTTCAAAAAACATTAGGGGGTGTCACAGCTGACCCGTACTAGCTGGACGTCTGAAATTTGTCGTGCTTTAACTACTTATTGGTATGAACAAGTGTACATAGTCTCATGGAGGCATGCCTTTCACATCATCTTTGGTGTAACTTTAAGTTTATAATTACTGGATATTATATGCCTCATATTAAGCTCAGGGGGGCCTCACAGCTGAACCATACCAGCTAGGGGTCTGACATTTGGTTTACATGAACTAGATGTAGGTATAAACTAGTTTGCCAAGTTTCATAACCGTAGCCCCGACCTCTGACCTGCAGTGACCTTTTGAATATGCCAAGGTCGCCAATGTTAAGTGAATGGAGGCACCCCACCTGTCATTTGAGAGGCCATAACTCCATGTAGGAGTGGCCTAGGAAGATGGTTCAAAGTGTTCCTGAAACTAGACTGTCTGTTCTTCAATCTCATCTATACATGTCTGTTAACATTATGCCTCCTTCATTTAAAACCAGCTGGATTTTTATCATAAGTGGCTGCAATGCAGTATGTAGGCCACGTCGTTCCAAATAAAAAATATTATTCTCTAGTCGGTCCATTGAGATTCATTGGGAGCCATTCCAGAGAAAAAAAAATTATTCTCTAATTTCAGCACAGCCACAGATTAAGCCACAAAGACCATAGAGGCCAAAAAGACGATTTTCCAATTCCAAGAAGTGTTCTCCCGAATGGATAGGGTAAGGAGCACTTATGTAATTCAGTGTTAATTTTCTAATGGGAGTGACGATCCAAAATCGAGATCTGGAAGTTCAGCTTATGTAATCTTTTGTTCCACAAGTATGATCTTAATTCCAAGAAGCGGTCTCCCAAATGGGTACGGTTCGGACTTTGTTCGTCATTGTGGAATCTTTAAAATGGGCCGGAATATGGAGTTCGGAAGGGATTCCAAGGAATTCATCCCATTCCATCACTTGCATTGCTCAGTCAATGGCCGCTTGGAATGTGTTAGGACCACATTCCCAACCTGTGGCAATCCAAAATTGAGCTCTGGAAGTTCAGCTTATGTAATCCTTTGTTCCACAGGTATGATCTTAATTCCAAGAAGCGTTCTCCCAAATGTCTATGGTAGTTTTCTGATATCCAAATCGTTGTTAATTTGCTAATTGATTGATTGATTGATTGATTGATGAAACCCTTTATTGCTATTGCAATACACCATGTCACTGGTCACAAGTACCAGCGAAAAAACTGGCCATCAACCTGACCATACGTATGCAAACATCACATACACAAATATGGGGTAGACAGGTCAGGAAGACAGGGGACAATAGGAAAACTCAGAGAAACAAGATTACGTGAGGAGAGTGGAGGTGAATAAAAAAAACAGCCCCCAGACTGTACTCCAGTAGGGAGTACAATATAGGAACAGAAAAAAACACCTCAGCAATAAGCACATAGTCACCACATCTCACAACAGGGGAGGGGAATGGGGAGGTGGAGGTAGTCCAGCATAGACAAACAGCCGTCCGGTCCTGCAGCCAACGGCGCTGTACAAGGACCCGCTCGTTCACGCTGGGGGTATGAAGCGGCGAAGGCGTGGGATGGGGGTAGGGTGTCCTTGTGGTTGGGGGAGAGGAATGCAAGAGAGTCTCACTGCCTTGTTCTTCAGGGGGAGTTGTTGAGCTCAGCAGCGGCCTTGACCAAGGCCCGTGCTGATTAGGGGGGAGCCAAAAGCAGATAGAATGGGGTTGTTTGGGTTTTCAGGCGAGAAACTGTAATTTCGCAGCTCCTCTAATGTCCATGCTGGTCATGCAGGATTTTTATCATAAGTGGCTGCAATGCAGTATGTAGGCCACGTCGTTCCAAATAAAAAATATTATTCTCTAGTCGGTCCATTGAGATTCATTGGGAGCCATTCCAGAGAAAAAAAAATTATTCTCTAATTTCAGCACAGCCACAGATTAAGCCACAAAGACCATAGAGGCCAAAAAGACGATTTTCCAATTCCAAGAAGTGTTCTCCCGAATGGATAGGGTAAGGAGCACTTATGTAATTCAGTGTTAATTTTCTAATGGGAGTGACGATCCAAAATCGAGATCTGGAAGTTCAGCTTATGTAATCTTTTGTTCCACAAGTATGATCTTAATTCCAAGAAGCGGTCTCCCAAATGGGTACGGTTAGGACTTTGTTCGTCATTGTGGAATCTTTAAAATGGGCCGGAATATGGAGTTCGGAAGGGATTCCAAGGAATTCATCCCATTCCATCACTTGCATTGCTCAGTCAATGGCCGCTTGGAATGTGTTAGGACCACATTCCCAACCTGTGACAATCCAAAATTGAGCTCTGGAAGTTCAGCTTATGTAATCTTTTGTTCCACAAGTATGATCTTAATTCCAAGAAGCGGTCTCCCAAATGGGTACGGTTAGGACTTTGTTCGTCATTGTGGAATCTTTAAAATGGGCCGGAATATGGAGTTCGGAAGGGATTCCAAGGAATTCATCCCATTCCATCACTTGCATTGCTCAGTCAATGGCCGCTTGGAATGTGTTAGGACCACATTCCCAACCTGTGGCAATCCAAAATTGAGCTCTGGAAGTTCAGCTTATGTAATCCTTTGTTCCACAGGTATGATCTTAATTCCAAGAAGCGTTCTCCCAAATGTCTATGGTAGTTTTCTGATATCCAAATCGTTGTTAATTTGCTAATTGATTGATTGATTGATTGATTGATGAAACCCTTTATTGCTATTGCAATACACCATGTCACTGGTCACAAGTACCAGCAAAAAAACTGGCCATCAACCTGACCATACGTATGCAAACATCACATACACAAATATGGGGTAGACAGGTCAGGAAGACAGGGGACTATAGGAAAACTCAGAGAAACAAGATTACGTGAGGAGAGTGGAGGTGAATAAAAAAAACAGCCCCCAGACTGTACTCCAGTAGGGAGTACAATATAGGAACAGAAAAAAACACCTCAGCAATAAGCACATAGTCACCACATCTCACAACAGGGGAGGGGAATGGGGAGGTGGAGGTAGTCCAGCATAGACAAACAGCCGTCCGGTCCTGCAGCCAACGGCGCTGTACAAGGACCCGCTCGTTCACGCTGGGGGTATGAAGCGGCGAAGGCGTGGGATGGGGGTAGGGTGTCCTTGTGGTTGGGGGAGAGGAATGCAAGAGAGTCTCACTGCCTTGTTCTTCAGGGGGAGTTGTTGAGCTCAGCAGCGGCCTTGACCAAGGCCCGTGCTGATTAGGGGGGAGCCAAAAGCAGATAGAATGGGGTTGTTTGGGTTTTCAGGCGAGAAACTGTAATTTCGCAGCTCCTCTAATGTCCATGCTGGTCTCCGCCATCCAAAATCCTTTGCAGAGCCGTGAGCCTCTCCATGATGTTAGCAAATCTGCGGTCATTAGACACAGTGATGTTATCCAGTTTGCGATCTAAAGCCATAGTCTGGGCGCCAACAGCTCTGCCAAGTCCGTCAATCATCCCGGCCAGCCTAGTTGGGCTTTGAGCGGCTGTCACCGTTTTCTTCAATTTCCGATAAGTCAGGGCAATGCCTAATCCAATCAGCATCAGACCTGTAATCATGGTTCCGAATAGGTAAATGTCTTCGATGTCCTCCACGGAAAGAGCTGCCAGACACACGACCCTCCACTTCTCCCATCCGTCCATCGTGTAGCCAGCTGCGTATGTTCCTGCAGGACAGTCAGGTTCCCCCAGACCTGTGCTTCTCTTCGAGAAGATGGTGTCAATTGCGTGGAGAGACCAGTTGATCAAATCCATAATTTCCTTAGTTTTGAAGAGCAGGGCTGAGAGAGTCTCTCAAGTATAGACAGTAGACTAGACGAGACGAGAGGAGAAAGCAGGGAAGATAAAGGGAGGGAGAGGGAGAGAAGTGTGTCCGCCTCCGCTGAGAGCTAGCAAAAATGATCATTGCAGTGATCATTCCAAAAGAGATCTGAGAGTCCAAGACAGACATTCTTCACATGAATCGGGATCAGCGTGAACTGTACCAGCTAGCAGTCTATAATTTGGCATGATTTAACTACTTATGGGTATGAACAAGTGTGCAAAGTCTCAGGGAGGCACGACTTCCACACCATCTTTGGTGTAATTTTAAATTTATAATTACAGGATATTATATGCCTCATATTAAGCTCAGGGGGGCCTCACAGCTGAACGGTACCAGCTAGGGGTTTGAAATTTGGCATGCTAGGTCTAGTCACATATGGAAACAAATGTGCCACAGCTCATGGGTGTACACCTCACAATATATGATTATTTAAAATAATAAGTCACCAATGCAAGTCAATGGGGAGCTGTTTAAGTGCCTATGTAAGTGAATGGAAGCACCCCACCTGTAATTTGACAGCCCATAACTCCATGAAGATGTGACGTATTAGGATGCTTCAAAGTGTTTCTGAAACTAGACAAGCTGCTGCTTAATTCCATCTATACATGTCTGTTAAGATTATGCCTCTTTCATTTGAAACCAGCTGGATTTTTGTCATAAGTGGCTGCAATGCAGTATGTAGGCCGCGCCGTTCCAAATAAAAAATATTATTCTCTAGTCGGTCCATTGAGATGCATTGGGAGCCATTCCAGAGAAAAAATATTATTCTCTAAATCTAAACTGATTGGGGCAGGCCCACCTATCATTTGTCAGGTGATATTTCTATGTGGCGTAGAGATAGTGGCCTCAAAATCAGTGGTCACACATTAGACATATGTCAGAACATGTATGTAAAGTTTCATGAGTGCAGCCCTCAACAAAGAGCTGCAGTGGCCTTTTGAATTTGCTATAGTCACAGATGCAAGACAATGCGGAGATGATTGACTTTATTTTTCAAACAACATTAGGGGGGGTCACGGCTGAACCGTGCCAGCTGGGGGTCTGAAATTTGTCGTGCTTTAACTACTTATTGGTATGAACAAGTGTACATAGTCTCATGGAGGCATGCCTTTCACATCATCTTTGGTGTAACTTTAAGTTTATAATTACTGGATATTATATGCCTCATATTAAGCTCAGGGGGGCCTCACAGCTGAACCATACCAGCTAGGTGTCTGACATTTGGTTTACATGAACTAGATGTAAGTATAAACTAGTTTGCCAAGTTTCATAACTGTAGCCCCGACCTCTGACCTGCAGTGACCTTTTGAATATGCCAAGGTCGCCAATGTTAAGTGAATGGAGGCACCCCACCTGTCATTTGAGAGGCCATAACTCCATGTAGGAGTGGCCTAGGAAGATGGTTCAAAGTGTTCCTGAAACTAGTCTGTCTGCTCTTGAATCCCATCTACACATGTCTGTTAAGATTATGCCTCTTTCATTTGAAACCAGCTGGATTTTTGTCATAAGAGCTCATGCAAGACAATGCGGAGATGATTGACTTTATTTTTCAAACAACATTAGGGGGGGTCACGGCTGAACCGTGCCAGCTGCGGGTCTGAAATTTGTCATGCTTTAACTACTTATTGTTATGAAAAAGTGTACATAGTCTCATGGAGGCATGCCTTTCACATCATCGTTGGTGTAACTTTAAGTTTATAATTACTGGATATTATATGCCTCATATTAAGCTCAGGGGGGCCTCACAGCTGAACCATACCAGCTAGGTGTCTGACATTTGGTTTACATGAACTAGATGTAAGTATAAACTAGTTTGCCAAGTTTCATAACTGTAGCCCCGACCTCTGACCTGCAGTGACCTTTTGAATATGCCAAGGTCGCCAATGTTAAGTGAATGGAGGCACCCCACCTGTCATTTGAGAGGCCATAACTCCATGTAGGAGTGGCTTAGGAAGATGGTTCAAAGTGTTCCTGAAACTAGACTGTCTGCTCTTGAATCTCATCTATACATGTCTGTTAAGATTATGCCTCCTTCATTTGACACCAGCTGGATTTTTGTCATAAGTGGCTGCAATGCAGTATGTAGGCCGCGCCGTTCCAAATAAAAAATATTATTCTCTAGTCGGTCCATTGAGATGCATTGGGAGCCATTCCAGAGAAAAAATATTATTCTCTAAATCTAAACTGATTGGGGCAGGCCCACCTATCATTTGTCAGGTGATATTTCTATGTGGCGTAGAGATAGTGGCCTGACAATCAGTGGTCACACATTAGACTTATGTCAGAACATGTATGTAAAGTGAATGGAAGCTCCCCACATGTCATTTGACAGCCCATAACTCCATGTAGAAGTGACGTATGAGGATGGTTCAAAGTGTTCCTGAAACTAGACTGTCTGCTGCTTAATCCCATCTATACATGTGTCTTTCATTTGAAACCAACTGGATTTTTGTCATAAGTGGCTGCAATGCAGTTTGTAGGCCTCACAGCTAAACTGTACTAGCTAGGGGTCTGAAATTTGGTATGCTAGTGTAACCCCTCATGTGTCTGCGTTGTGGTTTTCACTCAAAGAACGAAGGGACGTGGGGCCATGCAGCGGTTTTATTCACCTGGCACAAATAACACAAGGTTGGGAGTCCGCAGGGCGGCACAGCTTGAAATATATAAGCAATGCGCTGGCTTAATCTCCAAAACTGTGTCATATTTATGAATAAAATAAAATACAAAATGAACATAGGAAAGTACATGATATGTACCTGGCACAAATAACACAAGGTTGGGAGTCCGCAGGGTGGCACAGCTTGAAATATATAAGCAATGCTAGTATGGGGAGAGACGGAATGTTAGCTATCTTCACGTGCGGTTTCAAAACTGCGACAAAAATCCATTCAAAACTACATAAACAACAACATAAAGTACACCGACAACATCTACAAGGAGGGAGATGCAATCTCTATCAATCAGTATTGATTTGAAATGTTCACTGGAGCATACATCGGAGCGCTGTTGACATAGAACTTACCGCTGGCTTAATCTCCAAAACTGTGAGAGAGCCAAGCAGTTCTACCTAAGCTACCACTAGAGGCCAGTATTTAACCACTATACGATTAGTATATATGGGAAAAGCTGGCTCACACAGGAGTGCAAGTGGAAACAGCAAAATGTACACTGTTACACTAGAAATAGTCACATATGGAAACAAGTGTGCTACAGCTCATGGGTGTACACTTCACAATACATGATTATTTAAAATGATAATAGTCACCAATGCAAGTCAATGGGGAGCTGTTCAAGTGCCTATGTAAGTGAATGGAAGCTCCCCACATGTCATTTGACAGCCCATAACTCCATGTAGAAGTGACGTATGAGGATGGTTCAAAGTGTTTATAAAACTAGACAGGTACCTGCTTAATTCCATCTATACATGTCTGTTAAGATTATGCCTCCTGCATTTAAAACCAGCTGGATTTTTGTCATAAGTGGCTGCAATGCAGTATGTAGGCCGCGCCGTTCCAAATAAAAAATATTATTCTCTAGTCGGTCCATTGAGATGCATTGGGAGCCATTCCAGAGAAAAAATATTATTCTCTAAATCTAAACTGATTGAGGCAGGCCCACCTATCATTTGTCAGGTGATATTTCTATGTGTCGTAGAGATATTGGCCTGAAAATCAGTGGTCACACATTAGACATATGTCAGAACATGTATGTAAAGTTTCATGAGTGTAGCTCTCAACAAAGAGCTGCAGTGGCCTTTTGAATTTGCTAAAGTCACAGATGCAAGACAATGGGGAGATGATTGACTTTATTTTTCACACAACATTAGGGGGGGTCACGGCTGAACCGTGCCACCTGCGGGTCTGAAATTTGTCATGCTTTAACTACTTATTGTTATGAAAAAGTGTACATAGTCTCATGGAGGCATGCCTTTCACATCATCGTTGGTGTAACTTTAAGTTTATAATTACTGGATATTATATGCCTCATATTAAGCTCAGGGGGGCCTCACAGCTGAACCATACCAGCTAGGTGTCTGACATTTGGTTTACATGAACTAGATGTAGGTATAAACTAGTTTGCCAAGTTTCATAACTGTAGTCCCGACCTTTTGAATCTGCCAAGGTCGCCAATGTTAAGTGAATGGAGGCACCCCACCTGTCATTTGAGAGGCCATAACTCCATGTAGGAGTGGCCTAGGAAGATGGTTCAAAGTGTTCCTGAAATTAGACTGTCTGCTCTTGAATCGCATCTATACATGTCTGTTAAGATTATGTCTCTTTCATTTGAAACCAGCTGGATTTTTGTCATAAGTAGCTGCAATGGAGTATGTAGGCCGCGCCATTCCAAATAAAAAATATTATTCTCTAGTCGGTCCATTGAGATGCATTGGGAGCCATTCCAGAGAAAAAATATTATTCTCTAAATCTTAACTGATTGGGGCAGGCCCACCTATCATTTGTCAGGTGATTTTTCTATGTGGCGTAGAGATAGTGGCCTGAAAATCAGTGGTCACACATTAGACAAATGTCAGAACATGTATGTAAAGTTTCATGAGTGCAGCCCTCAACAAAGAGCTGCAGTGGCCTTTTGAATTTGCTAAAGTCACAGATGCAAGACAATGGGGAGATGATTGACTATTTTTCACACAACATTAGGGGGGGTCACAGCTGAACCGTGCCAGCTGGGGGTCTGAAATTTGTCATGCTTTAACTACTTATTGGTATGAACAAGTGTACATAGTCTCATGGAGGCATGCCTTTCACATCATCTTTGGTGTAACTTTAAGTTTATAATTACTGTATATTATATGCCTCATATTAAACTCAGGGGGGCCTCACAGCTGAACCATACCAGCTAGGGGTCTGAAATTTGGGTTACATCAACTAGATGTAGGTGTAAACAAGCTTGCCAAGTTTCATAACTGTAGCCCCTACCTCTGACCTGCAGTGACCTTTTGAATCTGCCATGGTCGCCAATGTTAAGTGAATGGAGGCACCGCACCGGTCATTTGAGAGGCCATAACTCCATGTAGGAGTGGCCTAGGAAGATGGTTCAAAGTGTTCCTGAAACTAGACTGTCTGCTCTTGAATCACATCCATACATGTCTGTTAAGATTATGTCTCTTTCATTTGACACCAGCTGGATTTTTGTCATAAGTGGCTGCAATGCAGTATGTAGGCCGCGCCATTCCAAATAAAAAATATTATTCTCTAGTCGGTCCATTGAGATGCATTGGGAGCCATTCCAGAGAAAAAATATTATTCTCTAAATCTTAACTGATTGGGGCAGGCCCACCTATCATTTGTCAGGTGATATTTCTATGTGGCGTAGAGATAGTGGCCTGAAAATCAGTGGTCACACATTAGACAAATGTCAGAACATGTATGTAAAGTTTCATGAGTGCAGCCCTCAACAAAGAGCTGCAGTGGCCTTTTGAATTTGCTAAAGTCACAGATGCAAGACAATGGGGAGATGATTGACTATTTTTCACACAACATTAGGGGGGGTCACAGCTGAACCGTGCCAGCTGGGGGTCTGAAATTTGTCATGCTTTAACTACTTATTGGTATGAACAAGTGTACATAGTCTCATGGAGGCATGCCTTTCACATCATCTTTGGTGTGACTTTAAGTTTATAATTACTGTATATTATATGCCTCATATTAAGCTCAGGGGGGCCTCACAGCTGAACCATACCAGCTAGGGGTCTGAAATTTGGGTTACATCAACTAGATGTAGGTATAAACTAGTTTGCCAAGTTTCATAACTGTAGCCCCGACCTCTGACCTGCAGTGACCTTTTGAATCTGCCATGGTCGCCAATGTTAAGTGAATGGAGGCACCCCACCTGTCATTTGAGAGGCCATAACTCCATGTAGGAGTGGCCTAGGAAGATGGTTCAAAGTGTTCCTGAAACTAGACTGTCTGCTCTTGAATCACATCCATACATGTCTGTTAAGATTATGTCTTTTTCATTTGAAACCAGCTGGATTTTTGTCATAAGTGGCTGCAATGCAGTATGTAGGCCGCGCCATTCCAAATAAAAAATATTATTCTCTAGTCGGTCCATTGAGATGCATTGGGAGCCATTCCAGAGAAAAAATATTATTCTCTAAATCTTAACTGATTGGGGCAGGCCCACCTATCATTTGTCAGGTGGTATTTCTATGTGGCGTAGAGATAGTGGCCTGAAAATCAGTGGTCACACATTAGACAAATGTCAGAACATGTATGTAAAGTTTCATGAGTGCAGCCCTCAACAAAGAGCTGCAGTGGCCTTTTGAATTTGCTAAAGTCACAGATGCAAGACAATGGGGAGATGATTGACTATTTTTCACACAACATTAGGGGGGGTCACAGCTGAACCGTGCCAGCTGGGGGTCTGAAATTTGTCATGCTTTAACTACTTATTGGTATGAACAAGTGTACATAGTCTCATGGAGGCATGCCTTTCACATCATCTTTGGTGTAACTTTAAGTTTATAATTACTGTATATTATATGCCTCATTTTAAGCTCAGGGGGGCCTCACAGCTGAACCATACCAGCTAGGGGTCTGAAAGTTGGGTTACATCAACTAGATGTAGGTGTAAACAAGCTTGCCAAGTTTCATAACTGTAGCCCCTACCTCTGACCTGCAGTGACCTTTTGAATCTGCCATGGTCGCCAATGTTAAGTGAATGGAGGCACCCCACCGGTCATTTGAGAGGCCATAACTCCATGTAGGAGTGGCCTAGGAAGATGGTTCAAAGTGTTCCTGAAACTAGACTGTCTGCTCTTGAATCACATCCATACATGTCTGTTAAGATTATGTCTCTTTCATTTGATACCAGCTGGATTTTTGTCATAAGTGGCTGCAATGCAGTATGTAGGCCGCGCCATTCCAAATAAAAAATATTATTCTCTAGTCGGTCCATTGAGATGCATTGGGAGCCATTCCAGAGAAATAATATTATTCTCTAAATCTTAACTGATTGGGGCAGGCCCACCTATCATTTGTCAGGTGATATTTCTATGTGGCGTAGAGATAGTGGCCTGAAAATCAGTGGTCACACATTAGACAAATGTCAGAACATGTATGTAAAGTTTCATGAGTGCAGCCCTCAACAAAGAGCTGCAGTGGCCTTTTGAATTTGCTAAAGTCACAGATGCAAGACAATGGGGAGATGATTGACTATTTTTCACACAACATTAGGGGGGGTCACAGCTGAACCGTGCCAGCTGGGGGTCTGAAATTTGTCATGCTTTAACTACTTATTGGTATGAACAAGTGTACATAGTCTCATGGAGGCATGCCTTTCACATCATCTTTGGTGTAACTTTAAGTTTATAATTACTGTATATTATATGCCTCATTTTAAGCTCAGGGGGGCCTCACAGCTGAACCATACCAGCTAGGGGTCTGAAAGTTGGGTTACATCAACTAGATGTAGGTGTAAACAAGCTTGCCAAGTTTCATAACTGTAGCCCCTACCTCTGACCTGCAGTGACCTTTTGAATCTGCCATGGTCGCCAATGTTAAGTGAATGGAGGCACCCCACCGGTCATTTGAGAGGCCATAACTCCATGTAGGAGTGGCCTAGGAAGATGGTTCAAAGTGTTCCTGAAACTAGACTGTCTGCTCTTGAATCACATCCATACATGTCTGTTAAGATTATGTCTCTTTCATTTGATACCAGCTGGATTTTTGTCATAAGTGGCTGCAATGCAGTATGTAGGCCGCGCCATTCCAAATAAAAAATATTATTCTCTAGTCGGTCCATTGAGATGCATTGGGAGCCATTCCAGAGAAATAATATTATTCTCTAAATCTTAACTGATTGGGGCAGGCCCACCTATCATTTGTCAGGTGATATTTCTATGTGGCGTAGAGATAGTGGCCTGAAAATCAGTGGTCACACATTAGACAAATGTCAGAACATGTATGTAAAGTTTCATGAGTGCAGCCCTCAACAAAGAGCTGCAGTGGCCTTTTGAATTTGCTAAAGTCACAGATGCAAGACAATGGGGAGATGATTGACTATTTTTCACACAACATTAGGGGGGGTCACAGCTGAACCGTGCCAGCTGGGGGTCTGAAATTTGTCATGCTTTAACTACTTATTGGTATGAACAAGTGTACATAGTCTCATGGAGGCATGCCTTTCACATCATCTTTGGTGTAACTTTAAGTTTATAATTACTGGATATTATATGCCTCATATTAAGCTCAGGGGGGCCTCACAGCTGAACCATACCAGCTAGGGGTCTGAAATTTGGGTTACATGAACTAGATGTAGGTATAAACTAGTTTGCCAAGTTTCATAACTGTAGCCCCGACCTCTGACCTGCAGTGACCTTTTGAATCTGCCAAGGTCGCCAATGTTAAGTGAATGGAGGCACCCCACCTGTCATTTGAGAGGCCATAACTCCATGTAGGAGTGGCCTAGGAAGATGGTTCAAAGTGTTCCTGAAACTAGACTGTCTGCTCTTGAATCACATCCATACATGTCTGTTAAGATTATGTCTTTTTCATTTGAAACCAGCTGGATTTTTGTCATAAGTGGCTGCAATGCAGTATGTAGGCCGCGCCATTCCAAATAAAAAATATTATTCTCTAGTCGGTCCATTGAGATGCATTGGGAGCCATTCCAGAGAAAAAATATTATTCTCTAAATCTTAACTGATTGGGGCAGGCCCACCTATCATTTGTCAGGTGATATTTCTATGTGGCGTAGAGATAGTGGCCTGAAAAGCAGTGGTCACACATTAGACATATGTCAGAACATGTATGTAAAGTTTCATGAGTGCAGCCCTCAACAAAGAGCTGCAGTGGCCATTTGAATTTGCTAAAGTCACAGATGCAAGACAATGGGGAGATGATTGACTATTTTTCACACAACATTAGGGGGGGTCACAGCTGAACCGTGCCAGCTGGGGGTCTGAAATTTGTCATGCTTTAACTACTTATTGGTATGAACAAGTGTACATAGTCTCATGGAGGCATGCCTTTCACATCATCTTTGGTGTAACTTTAAGTTTATAATTACTGGATATTATATGCCTCATATTAAGCTCAGGGGGGCCTCACAGCTGAACCATACCAGCTAGGGGTCTGAAATTTGGGTTACATGAACTAGATGTAGGTATAAACTAGTTTGCCAAGTTTCATAACTGTAGCCCCGACCTCTGACCTGCAGTGACCTTTTGAATCTGCCATGGTCGCCAATGTTAAGTTAATGGAGGCACCCCACCTGTCATTTGAGAGGCCATAACTCCATGTAGGAGTGGCCTAGGAAGATGGTTCAAAGTGTTCCTGAAACTAGACTGTCTGCTCTTGAATCACATCCATACATGTCTGTTAAGATTATGTCTTTTTCATTTGAAACCAGCTGGATTTTTGTCATAAGTGGCTGCAATGCAGTATGTAGGCCGCGCCATTCCAAATAAAAAATATTATTCTCTAGTCGGTCCATTGAGATGCATTGGGAGCCATTCCAGAGAAAAAATATTATTCTCTAAATCTTAACTGATTGGGGCAGGCCCACCTATCATTTGTCAGGTGATATTTCTATGTGGCGTAGAGATAGTGGCCTGAAAATCAGTGGTCACACATTAGACAAATGTCAGAACATGTATGTAAAGTTTCATGAGTGCAGCCCTCAACAAAGAGCTGCAGTGGCCTTTTGAATTTGCTAAAGTCACAGATGCAAGACAATGGGGAGATGATTGACTATTTTTCACACAACATTAGGGGGGGTCACAGCTGAACCGTGCCAGCTGGGGGTCTGAAATTTGTCTTGCTTTAACTACTTATTGGTATGAACAAGTGTACATAGTCTCATGGAGGCATGCCTTTCACATCATCTTTGGTGTAACTTTAAGTTTATAATTACTGGATATTATATGCCTCATATTAAGCTCAGGGGGGCCTCACAGCTGAACCATACCAGCTAGGGGTCTGACATTTGGTTTACATGAACTAGAGGTAGGTATAAACTAGTTTGCCAAGTTTTATAACTGTAGCCCCGACCTCTGACCTGCAGTGACCTTTTGAATCTGCCAAGGTCGCCAATGTTAAGTGAATGGAGGCACCCCACCTGTCATTTGAGAGGCCATAACTCCATGTAGGAGTGGCCTAGGAAGATGGTTCAAAGTGTTCCTGAAACTAGACTGTCTGCTCTTGAATCACATCCATACATGTCTGTTAAGATTATGTCTTTTTCATTTGAAACCAGCTGGATTTTTGTCATAAGTGGCTGCAATGCAGTATGTAGGCCGCGCCATTCCAAATAAAAAATATTATTCTCTAGTCGGTCCATTGAGATGCATTGGGAGCCATTCCAGAGAAAAAATATTATTCTCTAAATCTTAACTGATTGGGGCAGGCCCACCTATCATTTGTCAGGTGATATTTCTATGTGGCGTAGAGATAGTGGCCTGAAAATCAGTGGTCACACATTAGACAAATGTCAGAACATGTATGTAAAGTTTCATGAGTGCAGCCCTCAACAAAGAGCTGCAGTGGCCTTTTGAATTTGCTAAAGTCACAGATGCAAGACAATGGGGAGATGATTGACTATTTTTCACACAACATTAGGGGGGGGTCACAGCTGAACCGTGCCAGCTGGGGGTCTGAAATTTGTCTTGCTTTAACTACTTATTGGTATGAACAAGTGTACATAGTCTCATGGAGGCATGCCTTTCACATCATCTTTGGTGTAACTTTAAGTTTATAATTACTGGATATTATATGCCTCATATTAAGCTCAGGGGGGCCTCACAGCTGAACCATACCAGCTAGGGGTCTGACATTTGGTTTACATGAACTAGAGGTAGGTATAAACTAGTTTGCCAAGTTTTATAACTGTAGCCCCGACCTCTGACCTGCAGTGACCTTTTGAATCTGCCAAGGTCGCCAATGTTAAGTGAATGGAGGCACCCCACCTGTCATTTGAGAGGCCATAACTCCATGTAGGAGTGGCCTAGGAAGACGGTTCAAAGTGTTCCTGAAACTAGACTGTCTGCTCCTGAATCACATCCATACATGTCTGTTAAGATTATGCCTTTTTAATTTGAAACCAGCTGGATTTTTGTCATAAGTGGCTACAATGCAGTATGTAGGCCTCACAGCTAAACTGTACTAGCTAGGGGTCTGAAATTTGGTATGCTAGTGTAACCCCTCATGTGTCTGCGTTGTGGTTTTCACTCAAAGAACGAAGGGATGTGGGGCCATGCAGCGGTTTTATTCACCTGGCACAAATAACACAAGGTTGGGAGTCCGCAGGGCGGCACAGCTTGAAATATATAAGCAATGCGCTGGCTTAATCTCCAAAACTGTGTCATATTTATGAATAAAATAAAATACAAAATGAACATAGGAAAGTGCATGATATGTACCTGGCACAAATAACACAAGGTTGGGAGTCCGCAGGGTGGCACAGCTTGAAATATATAAGCAATGCTAGTATGGGGAGAGACGGAATGTTAGCTATCTTCACGTGCGGTTTCAAAACTGCGACAAAAATCCATTCAAAACTACATAAACAACAACATAAAGTACACCGACAACATCTACAAGGAGGGAGATGCAATCTCTATCAATCAGTATTGATTTGAAATGTTCACTGGAGCATACATCGGAGCGCTGTTGACATAGAACTTACCGCTGGCTTAATCTCCAAAACTGTGAGAGAGCCAAGCAGTTCTACCTAAGCTACCACTAGAGGCCAGTATTTAACCACTATACGATTAGTATATATGGGAAAAGCTGGCTCACACAGGAGTGCAAGTGGAAACAGCAAAATGTACACTGTTACACTAGAAATAGTCACATATGGAAACAAGTGTGCTACAGCTCATGGGTGTACACTTCACAATACATGATTATTTAAAATGATAATAGTCACCAATGCAAGTCAATGGGGAGCTGTTCAAGTGCCTATGTAAGTGAATGGAAGCTCCCCACATGTCATTTGACAGCCCATAACTCCATGTAGAAGTGACGTATGAGGATGGTTCAAAGTGTTTATAAAACTAGACAGGTACCTGCTTAATTCCATCTATACATGTCTGTTAAGATTATGCCTCCTGCATTTAAAACCAGCTGGATTTTTGTCATAAGTGGCTGCAATGCAGTATGTAGGCCGCGCCGTTCCAAATAAAAAATATTATTCTCTAGTCGGTCCATTGAGATGCATTGGGAGCCATTCCAGAGAAAAAATATTATTCTCTAAATCTAAACTGATTGAGGCAGGCCCACCTATCATTTGTCAGGTGATATTTCTATGTGTCGTAGAGATATTGGCCTGAAAATCAGTGGTCACACATTAGACATATGTCAGAACATGTATGTAAAGTTTCATGAGTGTAGCTCTCAACAAAGAGCTGCAGTGGCCTTTTGAATTTGCTAAAGTCACAGATGCAAGACAATGGGGAGATGATTGACTTTATTTTTCACACAACATTAGGGGGGGTCACGGCTGAACCGTGCCACCTGCGGGTCTGAAATTTGTCATGCTTTAACTACTTATTGTTATGAAAAAGTGTACATAGTCTCATGGAGGCATGCCTTTCACATCATCGTTGGTGTAACTTTAAGTTTATAATTACTGGATATTATATGCCTCATATTAAGCTCAGGGGGGCCTCACAGCTGAACCATACCAGCTAGGTGTCTGACATTTGGTTTACATGAACTAGATGTAGGTATAAACTAGTTTGCCAAGTTTCATAACTGTAGTCCCGACCTTTTGAATCTGCCAAGGTCGCCAATGTTAAGTGAATGGAGGCACCCCACCTGTCATTTGAGAGGCCATAACTCCATGTAGGAGTGGCCTAGGAAGATGGTTCAAAGTGTTCCTGAAATTAGACTGTCTGCTCTTGAATCGCATCTATACATGTCTGTTAAGATTATGTCTCTTTCATTTGAAACCAGCTGGATTTTTGTCATAAGTAGCTGCAATGGAGTATGTAGGCCGCGCCATTCCAAATAAAAAATATTATTCTCTAGTCGGTCCATTGAGATGCATTGGGAGCCATTCCAGAGAAAAAATATTATTCTCTAAATCTTAACTGATTGGGGCAGGCCCACCTATCATTTGTCAGGTGATTTTTCTATGTGGCGTAGAGATAGTGGCCTGAAAATCAGTGGTCACACATTAGACAAATGTCAGAACATGTATGTAAAGTTTCATGAGTGCAGCCCTCAACAAAGAGCTGCAGTGGCCTTTTGAATTTGCTAAAGTCACAGATGCAAGACAATGGGGAGATGATTGACTATTTTTCACACAACATTAGGGGGGGTCACAGCTGAACCGTGCCAGCTGGGGGTCTGAAATTTGTCATGCTTTAACTACTTATTGGTATGAACAAGTGTACATAGTCTCATGGAGGCATGCCTTTCACATCATCTTTGGTGTAACTTTAAGTTTATAATTACTGTATATTATATGCCTCATATTAAACTCAGGGGGGCCTCACAGCTGAACCATACCAGCTAGGGGTCTGAAATTTGGGTTACATCAACTAGATGTAGGTGTAAACAAGCTTGCCAAGTTTCATAACTGTAGCCCCTACCTCTGACCTGCAGTGACCTTTTGAATCTGCCATGGTCGCCAATGTTAAGTGAATGGAGGCACCGCACCGGTCATTTGAGAGGCCATAACTCCATGTAGGAGTGGCCTAGGAAGATGGTTCAAAGTGTTCCTGAAACTAGACTGTCTGCTCTTGAATCACATCCATACATGTCTGTTAAGATTATGTCTCTTTCATTTGACACCAGCTGGATTTTTGTCATAAGTGGCTGCAATGCAGTATGTAGGCCGCGCCATTCCAAATAAAAAATATTATTCTCTAGTCGGTCCATTGAGATGCATTGGGAGCCATTCCAGAGAAAAAATATTATTCTCTAAATCTTAACTGATTGGGGCAGGCCCACCTATCATTTGTCAGGTGATATTTCTATGTGGCGTAGAGATAGTGGCCTGAAAATCAGTGGTCACACATTAGACAAATGTCAGAACATGTATGTAAAGTTTCATGAGTGCAGCCCTCAACAAAGAGCTGCAGTGGCCTTTTGAATTTGCTAAAGTCACAGATGCAAGACAATGGGGAGATGATTGACTATTTTTCACACAACATTAGGGGGGGTCACAGCTGAACCGTGCCAGCTGGGGGTCTGAAATTTGTCATGCTTTAACTACTTATTGGTATGAACAAGTGTACATAGTCTCATGGAGGCATGCCTTTCACATCATCTTTGGTGTGACTTTAAGTTTATAATTACTGTATATTATATGCCTCATATTAAGCTCAGGGGGGCCTCACAGCTGAACCATACCAGCTAGGGGTCTGAAATTTGGGTTACATCAACTAGATGTAGGTATAAACTAGTTTGCCAAGTTTCATAACTGTAGCCCCGACCTCTGACCTGCAGTGACCTTTTGAATCTGCCATGGTCGCCAATGTTAAGTGAATGGAGGCACCCCACCTGTCATTTGAGAGGCCATAACTCCATGTAGGAGTGGCCTAGGAAGATGGTTCAAAGTGTTCCTGAAACTAGACTGTCTGCTCTTGAATCACATCCATACATGTCTGTTAAGATTATGTCTTTTTCATTTGAAACCAGCTGGATTTTTGTCATAAGTGGCTGCAATGCAGTATGTAGGCCGCGCCATTCCAAATAAAAAATATTATTCTCTAGTCGGTCCATTGAGATGCATTGGGAGCCATTCCAGAGAAAAAATATTATTCTCTAAATCTTAACTGATTGGGGCAGGCCCACCTATCATTTGTCAGGTGGTATTTCTATGTGGCGTAGAGATAGTGGCCTGAAAATCAGTGGTCACACATTAGACAAATGTCAGAACATGTATGTAAAGTTTCATGAGTGCAGCCCTCAACAAAGAGCTGCAGTGGCCTTTTGAATTTGCTAAAGTCACAGATGCAAGACAATGGGGAGATGATTGACTATTTTTCACACAACATTAGGGGGGGTCACAGCTGAACCGTGCCAGCTGGGGGTCTGAAATTTGTCATGCTTTAACTACTTATTGGTATGAACAAGTGTACATAGTCTCATGGAGGCATGCCTTTCACATCATCTTTGGTGTAACTTTAAGTTTATAATTACTGTATATTATATGCCTCATTTTAAGCTCAGGGGGGCCTCACAGCTGAACCATACCAGCTAGGGGTCTGAAAGTTGGGTTACATCAACTAGATGTAGGTGTAAACAAGCTTGCCAAGTTTCATAACTGTAGCCCCTACCTCTGACCTGCAGTGACCTTTTGAATCTGCCATGGTCGCCAATGTTAAGTGAATGGAGGCACCCCACCGGTCATTTGAGAGGCCATAACTCCATGTAGGAGTGGCCTAGGAAGATGGTTCAAAGTGTTCCTGAAACTAGACTGTCTGCTCTTGAATCACATCCATACATGTCTGTTAAGATTATGTCTCTTTCATTTGATACCAGCTGGATTTTTGTCATAAGTGGCTGCAATGCAGTATGTAGGCCGCGCCATTCCAAATAAAAAATATTATTCTCTAGTCGGTCCATTGAGATGCATTGGGAGCCATTCCAGAGAAATAATATTATTCTCTAAATCTTAACTGATTGGGGCAGGCCCACCTATCATTTGTCAGGTGATATTTCTATGTGGCGTAGAGATAGTGGCCTGAAAATCAGTGGTCACACATTAGACAAATGTCAGAACATGTATGTAAAGTTTCATGAGTGCAGCCCTCAACAAAGAGCTGCAGTGGCCTTTTGAATTTGCTAAAGTCACAGATGCAAGACAATGGGGAGATGATTGACTATTTTTCACACAACATTAGGGGGGGTCACAGCTGAACCGTGCCAGCTGGGGGTCTGAAATTTGTCATGCTTTAACTACTTATTGGTATGAACAAGTGTACATAGTCTCATGGAGGCATGCCTTTCACATCATCTTTGGTGTAACTTTAAGTTTATAATTACTGTATATTATATGCCTCATTTTAAGCTCAGGGGGGCCTCACAGCTGAACCATACCAGCTAGGGGTCTGAAAGTTGGGTTACATCAACTAGATGTAGGTGTAAACAAGCTTGCCAAGTTTCATAACTGTAGCCCCTACCTCTGACCTGCAGTGACCTTTTGAATCTGCCATGGTCGCCAATGTTAAGTGAATGGAGGCACCCCACCGGTCATTTGAGAGGCCATAACTCCATGTAGGAGTGGCCTAGGAAGATGGTTCAAAGTGTTCCTGAAACTAGACTGTCTGCTCTTGAATCACATCCATACATGTCTGTTAAGATTATGTCTCTTTCATTTGATACCAGCTGGATTTTTGTCATAAGTGGCTGCAATGCAGTATGTAGGCCGCGCCATTCCAAATAAAAAATATTATTCTCTAGTCGGTCCATTGAGATGCATTGGGAGCCATTCCAGAGAAATAATATTATTCTCTAAATCTTAACTGATTGGGGCAGGCCCACCTATCATTTGTCAGGTGATATTTCTATGTGGCGTAGAGATAGTGGCCTGAAAATCAGTGGTCACACATTAGACAAATGTCAGAACATGTATGTAAAGTTTCATGAGTGCAGCCCTCAACAAAGAGCTGCAGTGGCCTTTTGAATTTGCTAAAGTCACAGATGCAAGACAATGGGGAGATGATTGACTATTTTTCACACAACATTAGGGGGGGTCACAGCTGAACCGTGCCAGCTGGGGGTCTGAAATTTGTCATGCTTTAACTACTTATTGGTATGAACAAGTGTACATAGTCTCATGGAGGCATGCCTTTCACATCATCTTTGGTGTAACTTTAAGTTTATAATTACTGGATATTATATGCCTCATATTAAGCTCAGGGGGGCCTCACAGCTGAACCATACCAGCTAGGGGTCTGAAATTTGGGTTACATGAACTAGATGTAGGTATAAACTAGTTTGCCAAGTTTCATAACTGTAGCCCCGACCTCTGACCTGCAGTGACCTTTTGAATCTGCCAAGGTCGCCAATGTTAAGTGAATGGAGGCACCCCACCTGTCATTTGAGAGGCCATAACTCCATGTAGGAGTGGCCTAGGAAGATGGTTCAAAGTGTTCCTGAAACTAGACTGTCTGCTCTTGAATCACATCCATACATGTCTGTTAAGATTATGTCTTTTTCATTTGAAACCAGCTGGATTTTTGTCATAAGTGGCTGCAATGCAGTATGTAGGCCGCGCCATTCCAAATAAAAAATATTATTCTCTAGTCGGTCCATTGAGATGCATTGGGAGCCATTCCAGAGAAAAAATATTATTCTCTAAATCTTAACTGATTGGGGCAGGCCCACCTATCATTTGTCAGGTGATATTTCTATGTGGCGTAGAGATAGTGGCCTGAAAAGCAGTGGTCACACATTAGACATATGTCAGAACATGTATGTAAAGTTTCATGAGTGCAGCCCTCAACAAAGAGCTGCAGTGGCCATTTGAATTTGCTAAAGTCACAGATGCAAGACAATGGGGAGATGATTGACTATTTTTCACACAACATTAGGGGGGGTCACAGCTGAACCGTGCCAGCTGGGGGTCTGAAATTTGTCATGCTTTAACTACTTATTGGTATGAACAAGTGTACATAGTCTCATGGAGGCATGCCTTTCACATCATCTTTGGTGTAACTTTAAGTTTATAATTACTGGATATTATATGCCTCATATTAAGCTCAGGGGGGCCTCACAGCTGAACCATACCAGCTAGGGGTCTGAAATTTGGGTTACATGAACTAGATGTAGGTATAAACTAGTTTGCCAAGTTTCATAACTGTAGCCCCGACCTCTGACCTGCAGTGACCTTTTGAATCTGCCATGGTCGCCAATGTTAAGTTAATGGAGGCACCCCACCTGTCATTTGAGAGGCCATAACTCCATGTAGGAGTGGCCTAGGAAGATGGTTCAAAGTGTTCCTGAAACTAGACTGTCTGCTCTTGAATCACATCCATACATGTCTGTTAAGATTATGTCTTTTTCATTTGAAACCAGCTGGATTTTTGTCATAAGTGGCTGCAATGCAGTATGTAGGCCGCGCCATTCCAAATAAAAAATATTATTCTCTAGTCGGTCCATTGAGATGCATTGGGAGCCATTCCAGAGAAAAAATATTATTCTCTAAATCTTAACTGATTGGGGCAGGCCCACCTATCATTTGTCAGGTGATATTTCTATGTGGCGTAGAGATAGTGGCCTGAAAATCAGTGGTCACACATTAGACAAATGTCAGAACATGTATGTAAAGTTTCATGAGTGCAGCCCTCAACAAAGAGCTGCAGTGGCCTTTTGAATTTGCTAAAGTCACAGATGCAAGACAATGGGGAGATGATTGACTATTTTTCACACAACATTAGGGGGGGTCACAGCTGAACCGTGCCAGCTGGGGGTCTGAAATTTGTCTTGCTTTAACTACTTATTGGTATGAACAAGTGTACATAGTCTCATGGAGGCATGCCTTTCACATCATCTTTGGTGTAACTTTAAGTTTATAATTACTGGATATTATATGCCTCATATTAAGCTCAGGGGGGCCTCACAGCTGAACCATACCAGCTAGGGGTCTGACATTTGGTTTACATGAACTAGAGGTAGGTATAAACTAGTTTGCCAAGTTTTATAACTGTAGCCCCGACCTCTGACCTGCAGTGACCTTTTGAATCTGCCAAGGTCGCCAATGTTAAGTGAATGGAGGCACCCCACCTGTCATTTGAGAGGCCATAACTCCATGTAGGAGTGGCCTAGGAAGATGGTTCAAAGTGTTCCTGAAACTAGACTGTCTGCTCTTGAATCACATCCATACATGTCTGTTAAGATTATGTCTTTTTCATTTGAAACCAGCTGGATTTTTGTCATAAGTGGCTGCAATGCAGTATGTAGGCCGCGCCATTCCAAATAAAAAATATTATTCTCTAGTCGGTCCATTGAGATGCATTGGGAGCCATTCCAGAGAAAAAATATTATTCTCTAAATCTTAACTGATTGGGGCAGGCCCACCTATCATTTGTCAGGTGATATTTCTATGTGGCGTAGAGATAGTGGCCTGAAAATCAGTGGTCACACATTAGACAAATGTCAGAACATGTATGTAAAGTTTCATGAGTGCAGCCCTCAACAAAGAGCTGCAGTGGCCTTTTGAATTTGCTAAAGTCACAGATGCAAGACAATGGGGAGATGATTGACTATTTTTCACACAACATTAGGGGGGGGTCACAGCTGAACCGTGCCAGCTGGGGGTCTGAAATTTGTCTTGCTTTAACTACTTATTGGTATGAACAAGTGTACATAGTCTCATGGAGGCATGCCTTTCACATCATCTTTGGTGTAACTTTAAGTTTATAATTACTGGATATTATATGCCTCATATTAAGCTCAGGGGGGCCTCACAGCTGAACCATACCAGCTAGGGGTCTGACATTTGGTTTACATGAACTAGAGGTAGGTATAAACTAGTTTGCCAAGTTTTATAACTGTAGCCCCGACCTCTGACCTGCAGTGACCTTTTGAATCTGCCAAGGTCGCCAATGTTAAGTGAATGGAGGCACCCCACCTGTCATTTGAGAGGCCATAACTCCATGTAGGAGTGGCCTAGGAAGACGGTTCAAAGTGTTCCTGAAACTAGACTGTCTGCTCCTGAATCACATCCATACATGTCTGTTAAGATTATGCCTTTTTAATTTGAAACCAGCTGGATTTTTGTCATAAGTGGCTACAATGCAGTATGTAGGCCTCACAGCTAAACTGTACTAGCTAGGGGTCTGAAATTTGGTATGCTAGTGTAACCCCTCATGTGTCTGCGTTGTGGTTTTCACTCAAAGAACGAAGGGATGTGGGGCCATGCAGCGGTTTTATTCACCTGGCACAAATAACACAAGGTTGGGAGTCCGCAGGGCGGCACAGCTTGAAATATATAAGCAATGCGCTGGCTTAATCTCCAAAACTGTGTCATATTTATGAATAAAATAAAATACAAAATGAACATAGGAAAGTGCATGATATGTACCTGGCACAAATAACACAAGGTTGGGAGTCCGCAGGGTGGCACAGCTTGAAATATATAAGCAATGCTAGTATGGGGAGAGACGGAATGTTAGCTATCTTCACGTGCGGTTTCAAAACTGCGACAAAAATCCATTCAAAACTACATAAACAACAACATAAAGTACACCGACAACATCTACAAGGAGGGAGATGCAATCTCTATCAATCAGTATTGATTTGAAATGTTCACTGGAGCATACATCGGAGCGCTGTTGACATAGAATTTACCGCTGGCTTAATCTCCAAAACTGTGAGAGAGCCAAGCAGTTCTACCTAAGCTACCACTAGAGGCCAGTATTTAACCACTATATGATTAGTATATATGGGAAAAGCTGGCTCACACAGGAGTGCAAGTGGAAACAGCAAAATGTACACTGTTACACTAGAAATAGTCACACATGGAAACAAGTGTGCTACAGCTCATGGGTGTACACCTCATAATACATGATTATTTAAAATGATAATAGTCACCAATGCAAGTCAATGGGGAGCTGTTCAAGTGCCTATGTAAGTGAATGGAAGCTCCCCACTTGTCATTTGACAGCCCATAACTCCATGTAGAAGTGACGTATGAGGATGGTTCAAAGTGTTTATAAAACTAGACAGGTACCTGCTTAATTCCATCTATACATGTCTGTTAAGATTATGCCTCCTGCATTTAAAACCAGCTGGATTTTTGTCATAAGTGGCTGCAATGCAGTATGTAGGCCGCGCCATTCCAAATAAAAAATATTATTCTCTAGTCGGTCCATTGAGATGCATTGGGAGCCATTCCAGAGAAAAAATATTATTCTCTAAATCTAAACTGATTGGGGCAGGCCCACCCGTCATTTGTCAGGTGATATTTCTGTGTGGCGTAGAGATAGTGGCCTGAAAATCAGTGGTCACACATTAGACTTATGTCAGAACATGTATGTAAAGTGAATGGAAGCTCCCCACATGTCATTTGACAGCCCATAACTCCATGTAGAAGTGACGTATGAGGATGCTTCAAAGTGTTCCTGAAACTAGACTGTCTGCTGCTTAATCCCATCTATACATGTCTGTTAAGATTATGCCTCTTTCATTTGAAACCAGCTGGATTTTTGTCATAAGTGGCTGCAATGCAGTATGTAGGCCGCGCCATTCCAAATAAAAAATATTATTCTCTAGTCGGTCCATTGAGATGCATTGGGAGCCATTCCAGAGAAAAAATATTATTCTCTAAATCTTAACTGATTGGGGCAGGCCCACCTATCATTTGTCAGGTGATATTTCTATGTGGCGTAGAGATAGTGGCCTGAAAAGCAGTGGTCACACATTAGACATATGTCAGAACATGTATGTAAAGTTTCATGAGTGCAGCCCTCAACAAAGAGCTGCAGTGGCCATTTGAATTTGCTAAAGTCACAGATGCAAGACAATGGGGAGATGATTGACTATTTTTCACACAACATTAGGGGGGGTCACAGCTGAACCGTGCCAGCTGGGGGTCTGAAATTTGTCATGCTTTAACTACTTATTGGTATGAACAAGTGTACATAGTCTCATGGAGGCATGCCTTTCACATCATCTTTGGTGTAACTTTAAGTTTATAATTACTGGATATTATATGCCTCATATTAAGCTCAGGGGGGCCTCACAGCTGAACCATACCAGCTAGGGGTCTGAAATTTGGGTTACATGAACTAGATGTAGGTATAAACTAGTTTGCCAAGTTTCATAACTGTAGCCCCGACCTCTGACCTGCAGTGACCTTTTGAATCTGCCATGGTCGCCAATGTTAAGTTAATGGAGGCACCCCACCTGTCATTTGAGAGGCCATAACTCCATGTAGGAGTGGCCTAGGAAGATGGTTCAAAGTGTTCCTGAAACTAGACTGTCTGCTCTTGAATCACATCCATACATGTCTGTTAAGATTATGTCTTTTTCATTTGAAACCAGCTGGATTTTTGTCATAAGTGGCTGCAATGCAGTATGTAGGCCGCGCCATTCCAAATAAAAAATATTATTCTCTAGTCGGTCCATTGAGATGCATTGGGAGCCATTCCAGAGAAAAAATATTATTCTCTAAATCTTAACTGATTGGGGCAGGCCCACCTATCATTTGTCAGGTGATATTTCTATGTGGCGTAGAGATAGTGGCCTGAAAATCAGTGGTCACACATTAGACAAATGTCAGAACATGTATGTAAAGTTTCATGAGTGCAGCCCTCAACAAAGAGCTGCAGTGGCCTTTTGAATTTGCTAAAGTCACAGATGCAAGACAATGGGGAGATGATTGACTATTTTTCACACAACATTAGGGGGGGTCACAGCTGAACCGTGCCAGCTGGGGGTCTGAAATTTGTCTTGCTTTAACTACTTATTGGTATGAACAAGTGTACATAGTCTCATGGAGGCATGCCTTTCACATCATCTTTGGTGTAACTTTAAGTTTATAATTACTGGATATTATATGCCTCATATTAAGCTCAGGGGGGCCTCACAGCTGAACCATACCAGCTAGGGGTCTGACATTTGGTTTACATGAACTAGAGGTAGGTATAAACTAGTTTGCCAAGTTTTATAACTGTAGCCCCGACCTCTGACCTGCAGTGACCTTTTGAATCTGCCAAGGTCGCCAATGTTAAGTGAATGGAGGCACCCCACCTGTCATTTGAGAGGCCATAACTCCATGTAGGAGTGGCCTAGGAAGATGGTTCAAAGTGTTCCTGAAACTAGACTGTCTGCTCTTGAATCACATCCGTACATGTCTGTTAAGATTATGTCTTTTTCATTTGAAACCAGCTGGATTTTTGTCATAAGTGGCTGCAATGCAGTATGTAGGCCGCGCCATTCCAAATAAAAAATATTATTCTCTAGTCGGTCCATTGAGATGCATTGGGAGCCATTCCAGAGAAAAAATATTATTCTCTAAATCTTAACTGATTGGGGCAGGCCCACCTATCATTTGTCAGGTGATATTTCTATGTGGCGTAGAGATAGTGGCCTGAAAATCAGTGGTCA
The DNA here is from genome assembly GCF_048594095.1 of Paramormyrops kingsleyae. Lineage (NCBI taxonomy): Eukaryota > Metazoa > Chordata > Actinopteri > Osteoglossiformes > Mormyridae > Paramormyrops > Paramormyrops kingsleyae. The sequence continues at coordinate 378,441 of NW_027325968.1, read as the reverse complement.
CACATTAGACAAATGTCAGAACATGTATGTAAAGTTTCATGAGTGCAGCCCTCAACAAAGAGCTGCAGTGGCCTTTTGAATTTGCTAAAGTCACAGATGCAAGACAATGGGGAGATGATTGACTATTTTTCACACAACATTAGGGGGGGTCACAGCTGAACCGTGCCAGCTGGGGGTCTGAAATTTGTCTTGCTTTAACTACTTATTGGTATGAACAAGTGTACATAGTCTCATGGAGGCATGCCTTTCACATCATCTTTGGTGTAACTTTAAGTTTATAATTACTGGATATTATATGCCTCATATTAAGCTCAGGGGGGCCTCACAGCTGAACCATACCAGCTAGGGGTCTGACATTTGGTTTACATGAACTAGAGGTAGGTATAAACTAGTTTGCCAAGTTTTATAACTGTAGCCCCGACCTCTGACCTGCAGTGACCTTTTGAATCTGCCAAGGTCGCCAATGTTAAGTGAATGGAGGCACCCCACCTGTCATTTGAGAGGCCATAACTCCATGTAGGAGTGGCCTAGGAAGACGGTTCAAAGTGTTCCTGAAACTAGACTGTCTGCTCCTGAATCACATCCATACATGTCTGTTAAGATTATGCCTTTTTAATTTGAAACCAGCTGGATTTTTGTCATAAGTGGCTACAATGCAGTATGTAGGCCTCACAGCTAAACTGTACTAGCTAGGGGTCTGAAATTTGGTATGCTAGTGTAACCCCTCATGTGTCTGCGTTGTGGTTTTCACTCAAAGAACGAAGGGATGTGGGGCCATGCAGCGGTTTTATTCACCTGGCACAAATAACACAAGGTTGGGAGTCCGCAGGGCGGCACAGCTTGAAATATATAAGCAATGCGCTGGCTTAATCTCCAAAACTGTGTCATATTTATGAATAAAATAAAATACAAAATGAACATAGGAAAGTGCATGATATGTACCTGGCACAAATAACACAAGGTTGGGAGTCCGCAGGGTGGCACAGCTTGAAATATATAAGCAATGCTAGTATGGGGAGAGACGGAATGTTAGCTATCTTCACGTGCGGTTTCAAAACTGCGACAAAAATCCATTCAAAACTACATAAACAACAACATAAAGTACACCGACAACATCTACAAGGAGGGAGATGCAATCTCTATCAATCAGTATTGATTTGAAATGTTCACTGGAGCATACATCGGAGCGCTGTTGACATAGAATTTACCGCTGGCTTAATCTCCAAAACTGTGAGAGAGCCAAGCAGTTCTACCTAAGCTACCACTAGAGGCCAGTATTTAACCACTATATGATTAGTATATATGGGAAAAGCTGGCTCACACAGGAGTGCAAGTGGAAACAGCAAAATGTACACTGTTACACTAGAAATAGTCACACATGGAAACAAGTGTGCTACAGCTCATGGGTGTACACCTCATAATACATGATTATTTAAAATGATAATAGTCACCAATGCAAGTCAATGGGGAGCTGTTCAAGTGCCTATGTAAGTGAATGGAAGCTCCCCACTTGTCATTTGACAGCCCATAACTCCATGTAGAAGTGACGTATGAGGATGGTTCAAAGTGTTTATAAAACTAGACAGGTACCTGCTTAATTCCATCTATACATGTCTGTTAAGATTATGCCTCCTGCATTTAAAACCAGCTGGATTTTTGTCATAAGTGGCTGCAATGCAGTATGTAGGCCGCGCCATTCCAAATAAAAAATATTATTCTCTAGTCGGTCCATTGAGATGCATTGGGAGCCATTCCAGAGAAAAAATATTATTCTCTAAATCTAAACTGATTGGGGCAGGCCCACCCATCATTTGTCAGGTGATATTTCTGTGTGGCGTAGAGATAGTGGCCTGAAAATCAGTGGTCACACATTAGACTTATGTCAGAACATGTATGTATAGTGAATGGAAGCTCCCCACATGTCATTTGACAGCCCATAACTCCATGTAGCAGTGACGTATGAGGATGGTTCAAAGTGTTCCTGAAACTAGACTGTCTGCTGCTTAATCCCATCTATACATGTCTGTTAAGATTATGCCTCTTTCATTTGAAACCAGCTGGATTTTTGTCATAAGTGGCTGCAATGCAGTATGTAGGCCTCACAGCTAAACTGTACTAGCTAGTGGTCTGAAATTTGGTATGCTAGTGTAACCCCTCATGTGTCTGCGTTGTGGTTTTCACTCAAAGAACGAAGGGACGTGGGGCCATGCAGCAGTTTTATTCACCTGGCACAAATAACACAGGGTTGGGAGTCCGCAGGGCGGCACAGCTTGAAATATATAAGCAATGCGCTGGCTTAATCTCCAAAACTGTGTCATATTTATCAATAAAATAAAATACAAAATGAACATAGGAAAGTGCATGATATGTACCTGGCACAAATAACACAAGGTTGGGAGTCCGCAGGGTGGCACAGCTTGAAATATATAAGCAATGCTAGTATGGGGAGAGACGGAATGTTAGCTATCTTCACGTGCGGTTTCAAAACTGCGACAAAAATCCATTCAAAACTACATAAACAACAACATAAAGTACACCGACAACATCTACAAGGAGGGAGATGCAATCTCTATCAATCAGTATTGATTTGAAATGTTCACTGGAGCATACATCGGAGCGCTGTTGACATAGAACTTACCGCTGGCTTAATCTCCAAAACTGTGAGAGAGCCAAGCAGTTCTACCTAAGCTACCACTAGAGGCCAGTATTTAACCACTATACGATTAGTATATATGGGAAAAGCTGGCTCACACAGGAGTGCAAGTGGAAACAGCAAAATGTACACTGTTACACTAGAAATAGTCACATATGGAAACAAGTGTGCTACAGCTCATGGGTGTACACCTCACAATACATGATTATTTAAAATGATAATAGTCACCAATGCAAGTCAATGGGGAGCTGTTCAAGTGCCTATGTAAGTGAATGGAAGCTCCCCACATGTCATTTGACAGCCCATAACTCCATGTAGAAGTGACGTATGAGGATGGTTCAAAGTGTTCCTGAAACTAGACTGTCTGCTGCTTAATCCCATCTATACATGTCTGTTAAGATTATGCCTCTTTCATTTGAAACCAGCTGGATTTTTGTCATAAGTGGCTGCAATGCAGTATGTAGGCCTCACAGCTAAACTGTACTAGCTAGTGGTCTGAAATTTGGTATGCTAGTGTAACCCCTCATGTGTCTGCGTTGTGGTTTTCACTCAAAGAACGAAGGGACGTGGGGCCATGCAGCAGTTTTATTCACCTGGCACAAATAACACAGGGTTGGGAGTCCGCAGGGCGGCACAGCTTGAAATATATAAGCAATGCGCTGGCTTAATCTCCAAAACTGTGTCATATTTATCAATAAAATAAAATACAAAATGAACATAGGAAAGTGCATGATATGTACCTGGCACAAATAACACAAGGTTGGGAGTCCGCAGGGTGGCACAGCTTGAAATATATAAGCAATGCTAGTATGGGGAGAGACGGAATGTTAGCTATCTTCACGTGCGGTTTCAAAACTGCGACAAAAATCCATTCAAAACTACATAAACAACAACATAAAGTACACCGACAACATCTACAAGGAGGGAGATGCAATCTCTATCAATCAGTATTGATTTGAAATGTTCACTGGAGCATACATCGGAGCGCTGTTGACATAGAATTTACCGCTGGCTTAATCTCCAAAACTGTGAGAGAGCCAAGCAGTTCTACCTAAGCTACCACTAGAGGCCAGTATTTAACCACTATATGATTAGTATATATGGGAAAAGCTGGCTCACACAGGAGTGCAAGTGGAAACAGCAAAATGTACACTGTTACACTAGAAATAGTCACACATGGAAACAAGTGTGCTACAGCTCATGGGTGTACACCTCATAATACATGATTATTTAAAATGATAATAGTCACCAATGCAAGTCAATGGGGAGCTGTTCAAGTGCCTATGTAAGTGAATGGAAGCTCCCCACTTGTCATTTGACAGCCCATAACTCCATGTAGAAGTGACGTATGAGGATGGTTCAAAGTGTTTATAAAACTAGACAGGTACCTGCTTAATTCCATCTATACATGTCTGTTAAGATTATGCCTCCTGCATTTAAAACCAGCTGGATTTTTGTCATAAGTGGCTGCAATGCAGTATGTAGGCCGCGCCATTCCAAATAAAAAATATTATTCTCTAGTCGGTCCATTGAGATGCATTGGGAGCCATTCCAGAGAAAAAATATTATTCTCTAAATCTAAACTGATTGGGGCAGGCCCACCCGTCATTTGTCAGGTGATATTTCTGTGTGGCGTAGAGATAGTGGCCTGAAAATCAGTGGTCACACATTAGACTTATGTCAGAACATGTATGTAAAGTGAATGGAAGCTCCCCACATGTCATTTGACAGCCCATAACTCCATGTAGAAGTGACGTATGAGGATGCTTCAAAGTGTTCCTGAAACTAGACTGTCTGCTGCTTAATCCCATCTATACATGTCTGTTAAGATTATGCCTCTTTCATTTGAAACCAGCTGGATTTTTGTCATAAGTGGCTGCAATGCAGTATGTAGGCCTCACAGCTAAACTGTACTAGCTAGTGGTCTGAAATTTGGTATGCTAGTGTAACCCCTCATGTGTCTGCGTTGTGGTTTTCACTCAAAGAACGAAGGGACGTGGGGCCATGCAGCAGTTTTATTCACCTGGCACAAATAACACAGGGTTGGGAGTCAGCAGGGCGGCACAGCTTGAAATATATAAGCAATGCGCTGGCTTAATCTCCAAAACTGTGTCATATTTATCAATAAAATAAAATACAAAATGAACATAGGAAAGTGCATGATATGTACCTGGCACAAATAACACAAGGTTGGGAGTCCGCAGGGTGGCACAGCTTGAAATATATAAGCAATGCTAGTATGGGGAGAGACGGAATGTTAGCTATCTTCACGTGCGGTTTCAAAACTGCGACAAAAATCCATTCAAAACTACATAAACAACAACATAAAGTACACCGACAACATCTACAAGGAGGGAGATGCAATCTCTATCAATCAGTATTGATTTGAAATGTTCACTGGAGCATACATCGGAGCGCTGTTGACATAGAACTTACCGCTGGCTTAATCTCCAAAACTGTGAGAGAGCCAAGCAGTTCTACCTAAGCTACCACTAGAGGCCAGTATTTAACCACTATACGATTAGTATATATGGGAAAAGCTGGCTCACACAGGAGTGCAAGTGGAAACAGCAAAATGTACACTGTTACACTAGAAATAGTCACATATGGAAACAAGTGTGCTACAGCTCATGGGTGTACACCTCACAATACATGATTATTTAAAATGATAATAGTCACCAATGCAAGTCAATGGGGAGCTGTTCAAGTGCCTATGTAAGTGAATGGAAGCTCCCCACATGTCATTTGACAGCCCATAACTCCATGTAGAAGTGACGTGTCTGTTAAGATTATGCCTCCTTTATTTAAAACTAGCAGGTATTCAATAATGAGTGTCTGCAATGCAATATGTAGGCCGTGCCGTTCCGAATAAAAAATATTATTCTCTAGTCGGTCCATTGAGATGCATTGGGAGCCATTCCAGAGAAAAAATATTATTCTCTAAATCTAAACTGATTGGAGCAGGCCCACCTATCATTTGTCAGGTGATATTTCTGTGTGGCGTAGAGATAGTGGCCTGAAAATCAGTGGTCACACATTAGACTTATGTCAGAACATGTATGTAAAGTTTCATGAGTGCAGCCCTCAACAAAGAGCTGCAGTGGCCTTTTGAATTTGCTAAAGTCACAGATGCAAGACAATGGGGAGATGATTACCTTTATTTTTCACACAACATTAGGGGGGGTCACGGCTGAACCATACGAGCTAGGGGTTTGAAATTTGGCATGCATTAACTACTTATTGGTATGAACAAGTGTGCAAAGTCTCATAGAGGAAAGCCTTTCACAACATCTTTGGTGTAATTTTAAAGTTTTAATGTAAGGATATTGTATGCCTCATATGTACCCTCTTGCTGTGTTCCAGTCAAACTTGACTGTTTTAAAAGTTTTATCTCTGAATAATGTTGTTAGCTTGATCAGACTGACTTCTGATTGCATGACTTTGTCTAGAAGAGGATTTCTACAGACAAAATAAATACTATAATTTTACATAATTTGTTTTGTGTTTTATTAAACTTTTGTATACTATTAGTGTACCGGTCAGAAATGGGCAGAATGGAGGAGACAACAATTAGTGCAAAAAAACGTTCCCACGGGAACAACACCTATGTTGGCAGTTCTCACAGAAAGTTGCAACAGTGTTTCAATGACATTGAACTTTTCCCGTAGATTAAGCTCAGGGGGGCCTCACAGCTAAACCGTACCAGGTAGGGGTCTGAAATTTGGTATACATGAACGATATGTAGGTCTAAACAACTTTGCCAAGTTTCATAACTGTAGCCCTGACCTCTGACCTGCAGTGACCTTTTGAATCTGCCAAGGTCGCCAATGTTAAGAGAATGGAGGCACCCCACCTGTCATTTGAGAGGCCACAACTCCATGTAGGAGTGGCCTAGGAAAATGGTTCAAAGTGTTCCTGAAACTAGACAGTCTGCTCTTGAATCACATCTGTACTTGTCTGTTAAGATTATGCCTTTTTAATTTGAAACCAGCTGGTTTTTTGTCATAAGTGGCTGCAATGCAGTATGTAGGCCGCGCCGTTCCAAATAAAAAATATTATTCTCTAGTCGGTCCATTGAGATGCATTGGGAGCCATTCCAGAGAAAAAATATTATTCTCTAAATCTAAACTGATTGGGGCAGGCCCACCTATCATTTGTCAGGTGATATTTCTATGTGGCGTAGAGATAGTGGCCTGAAAATCAGTGGTCACACATTAGACATATGTCAGAACATGTATGTAAAGTTTCATGAGTGCAGCCCTCAACAAAGAGCTGCAGTGGCCTTTTGAATTTGCTAAAGTCACAGATGCAAGACAATGGGGAGATGATTACCTTTATTTTTCACACAACATTAGGGGGGGTCACGGCTGAACCATACGAGCTAGGGGTTTGAAATTTGGCATGCATTAACTACTTATTGGTATGAACAAGTGTGCAAAGTCTCATAGAGGCAAGCCTTTCACAACATCTTTGATGTAATTTTAAAGTTTTAATGTAAGGAAATTTTAGGCCTCAGATGAAGCTGAGGGGGTGTCACAGCTGACCCGTACCAGCTAGAGGTCTGAAATTTGGCATGCATTAACTACTTATGGGTATGGACAAGTGTGCAAAATCTCATGGAGACACACCTTTCACAACATCTTTGGTGTAATTTTAAAGTTTTAATGTAAGGATATTGTATGCCTCATATGTACCCTCTTGCTGTGTTCCAGTCAAACTTGACTGTTTTAAAAGTTTTATGTCTGAATAATGTTGTTAGCTTGATCAGACTGACTTCTGATTGCATGACTTTGTCTAGAAGAGGATTTCTACAGACAAAATAAATACTATAATTTTACATAATTTGTTTTGTGTTTTATTAAACTTTTGTATACTATTAGTGTACCGGTCAGAAATGGGCAGAATGGAGGAGACCACAATAAGTGCAAAAAAACTTTCCCACGGGAACAACACCTATGTTGGCAGTTCTCACAGAAAGTTGCAACAGTGTTTCAATGACATTGAACTTTTCCCGTAGATTAAGCTCAGGGGGGCCTCACAGCTAAACCGTACCAGGTAGGGGTCTGAAATTTGGTATACATGAACGATATGTAGGTCTAAACAACTTTGCCAAGTTTCATAACTGTAGCCCTGACCTCTGACCTGCAGTGACCTTTTGAATCTGCCAAGGTCGCCAATGTTAAGAGAATGGAGGCACCCCACCTATCATTTGACAGGCCATAACTCCATGTAGGAGTGGCCTAGGAAGATGGTTCAAAGTGGTCCTGAAACTAGACGGTCTGCTCTTGAATCACATCTGTACTTGTCTGTTAAGATTATGCCTTTTTAATTTGAAACCAGCTGGTTTTTTGTCATAAGTGGCTGCAATGCAGTATGTAGGCCGCGCCGTTCCAAATAAAAAATATTATTCTCTAGTCGGTCCATTGAGATGCATTGGGAGCCATTCCAGAGAAAAAATATTATTCTCTAAATCTAAACTGATTGGGGCAGGCCCACCTATCATTTGTCAGGTGATATTTCTATGTGGCGTAGAGATAGTGGCCTGAAAATCAGTGGTCACACATTAGACATATGTCAGAACATGTATGTAAAGTTTCATGAGTGCAGCCCTCAACAAAGAGCTGCAGTGGCCTTTTGAATTTGCTAAAGTCACAGATGCAAGACAATGGGGAGATGATTACCTTTATTTTTCACACAACATTAGGGGGGGTCACGGCTGAACCATACGAGCTAGGGGTTTGAAATTTGGCATGCATTAACTACTTATTGGTATGAACAAGTGTGCAAAGTCTCATAGAGGCAAGCCTTTCACAACATCTTTGGTGTAATTTTAAAGTTTTAATGTAAGGATATTGTATGCCTCATATGTACCCTCTTGCTGTGTTCCAGTCAAACTTGACTGTTTTAAAAGTTTTATCTCTGAATAATGTTGTTAGCTTGATCAGACTGACTTCTGATTGCATGACTTTGTCTAGAAGAGGATTTCTACAGACAAAATAAATACTATAATTTTACATAATTTGTTTTGTGTTTTATTAAACTTTTGTATACTATTAGTGTACCGGTCAGAAATGGGCAGAATGGAGGAGACAACAATTAGTGCAAAAAAACGTTCCCACGGGAACAACACCTATGTTGGCAGTTCTCACAGAAAGTTGCAACAGTGTTTCAATGACATTGAACTTTTCCCGTAGATTAAGCTCAGGGGCGCCTCACAGCTAAACCGTACGAGGTAGTGGTCTGAAATTTGGTTTACATGAACTAGTTCTAGGTATAAACAAGTTTGCCAAGTTTCATAACTGTAGCCCTCACCCCTGACCTGCAGTGACCTTTTGAATCTGCCAAGGTCGCCAATGTTAAGTGAATGGAGGCACCCCACCTATCATTTGACAGGCCATAACTCCATGTAGGAGTGGCTTAGGAAGATGGTTCAAAGTGTTCCTGAAACTAGACAGTCTGCTCTTGAATCCATTCTATACATGTCTGTTAAGATTATGCCTCCTTCATTTGAAACCAGCTGGATTTTTGTCATAAGTGGCTGCAATGCAGTATGTAGGCCGCGCCGTTCCAAATAAAAAATATTATTCTCTAGTCGGTCCATTGAGATGCATTGGGAGCCATTCCAGAGAAAAAATATTATTCTCTAAATCTAAACTGATTGGGGCAGGCCCACCTATCATTTGTCAGGTGATATTTCTATGTGGCGTAGAGATAGTGGCCTGAAAATCAGTGGTCACACATTAGACATATGTCAGAACATGTATGTAAAGTTTCATGAGTGCAGCCCTCAACAAAGAGCTGCAGTGGCCTTTTGAATTTGCTAAAGTCACAGATGCAAGACAATGGGGAGATGATTACCTTTATTTTTCACACAACATTAGGGGGGGTCACGGCTGAACCATACGAGCAAGGGGTTTGAAATTTGGCATGCATTAACAACTTATTGGTATGAACAAGTGTGCAAAGTCTCATAGAGGAAAGCCTTTCACAACATCTTTGGTGTAATTTTAAAGTTTTAATGTAAGGATATTGTATGCCTCATATGTACCCTCTTGCTGTGTTCCAGTCAAACTTGACTGTTTTAAAAGTTTTATCTCTGAAAAATGTTGTTAGCTTGATCAGACTGACTTCTGGTTGCATGACTTTGTCTAAAAGAGGATTTCTACAGACAAAATAAATTTTATAATTTTACATAATTTGTATTGTGTTTTATTAAACTTTTGTATACTATTAGTGTACCGGTCAGAAATGGGCAGAATGGAGGAGACAACAATTAGTGCAAAAAAACTTTCCCACGGGAACAACACCTATGTTGGCAGTTCTCACAGAAAGTTGCAACAGTGTTTCAATGACATTGAACTTTTCCCATAGATTAAGCTCAGGGGGGTCCCACAGCTAAACCGTACGAGGTAGTGGTCTGAAATTTGGTTTACATGAACTAGTTCTAGGTATAAACAAGTTTGCCAAGTTTCATAACTGTAGCCCTCACCCCTGACCTGCAGTGACCTTTTGAATCTGCCAAGGTCGCCAATGTTAAGTGAATGGAGGCACCCCACCTATCATTTGACAGGCCATAACTCCATGTAGGAGTGGCCTAGGAAGATGGTTCAAAGTGTTCCTGAAACTAGACAGTCTGCTCTTGAATCCATTCTATACATGTCTGTTAAGATTATGCCTCCTTCATTTGAAACCAGCTGGATTTTTGTCATAAGTGGCTGCAATGCAGTATGTAGGCCGCGCCGTTCCAAATAAAAAATATTATTCTCTAGTCGGTCCATTGAGATGCATTGGGAGCCATTCCAGAGAAAAAATATTATTCTCTAAATCTAAACTGATTGGGGCAGGCCCACCTATCATTTGTCAGGTGATATTTCTATGTGGCGTAGAGATAGTGGCCTGAAAATCAGTGGTCACACATTAGACATATGTCAGAACATGTATGTAAAGTTTCATGAGTGCAGCCCTCAACAAAGAGCTGCAGTGGCCTTTTGAATTTGCTAAAGTCACAGATGCAAGACAATGGGGAGATGATTACCTTTATTTTTCACACAACATTAGGGGGGGTCACGGCTGAACCATACGAGCAAGGGGTTTGAAATTTGGCATGCATTAACAACTTATTGGTATGAACAAGTGTGCAAAGTCTCATAGAGGAAAGCCTTTCACAACATCTTTGGTGTAATTTTAAAGTTTTAATGTAAGGATATTGTATGCCTCATATGTACCCTCTTGCTGTGTTCCAGTCAAACTTGACTGTTTTAAAAGTTTTATCTCTGAAAAATGTTGTTAGCTTGATCAGACTGACTTCTGGTTGCATGACTTTGTCTAAAAGAGGATTTCTACAGACAAAATAAATTTTATAATTTTACATAATTTGTATTGTGTTTTATTAAACTTTTGTATACTATTAGTGTACCGGTCAGAAATGGGCAGAATGGAGGAGACAACAATTAGTGCAAAAAAACTTTCCCACGGGAAAAACACCTATGTTGGCAGTTCTCACAGAAAGTTGCAACAGTGTTTCAATGACATTGAACTTTTCCCATAGATTAAGCTCAGGGGGGTCCCACAGCTAAACCGTACGAGGTAGTGGTCTGAAATTTGGTTTACATGAACTAGTTCTAGGTATAAACAAGTTTGCCAAGTTTCATAACTGTAGCCCTCACCCCTGACCTGCAGTGACCTTTTGAATCTGCCAAGGTCGCCAATGTTAAGTGAATGGAGGCACCCCACCTATCATTTGACAGGCCATAACTCCATGTAGGAGTGGCCTAGGAAGATGGTTCAAAGTGTTCCTGAAACTAGACAGTCTGCTCTTGAATCAAATCTATACATGTCTGTTAAGATTATGCCTCCTTCATTTGAAACCAGCTGGATTTTTGTCATAAGTGGCTGCAATGCAGTATGTAGGCCGCGCCGCTCCAAATAAAAAATATTATTCTCTAGTCGGTCCATTGAGATGCATTGGGAGCCATTCCAGAGAAAAAATATTATTCTCTAAATCTAAACTGATTGGGGCAGGCCCACCTATCATTTGTCAGGTGATATTTCTATGTGGCGTAGAGATAGTGGCCTGAAAATCAGTGGTCACACATTAGACATATGTCAGAACATGTATGTAAAGTTTCATGAGTGCAGCCCTCAACAAAGAGCTGCAGTGGCCTTTTGAATTTGCTAAAGTCACAGATGCAAGACAATGGGGAGATGATTACCTTTATTTTTCACACAACATTAAGGGGGGTCACGGCTGAACCATACGAGCTAGGGGTTTGAAATTTGGCATGCATTAACTACTTATTGGTATGAACAAGTGTGCAAAGTCTCATAGAGGCAAGCCTTTCACAACATCTTTGATGTAATTTTAAAGTTTTAATGTAAGGAAATTTTAGGCCTCAGATGAAGCTGAGGGGGTGTCACAGCTGACCCGTACCAGCTAGAGGTCTGAAATTTGGCATGCATTAACTACTTATGGGTATGGACAAGTGTGCAAAATCTCATGGAGACACACCTTTCACAACATCTTTGGTGTAATTTTAAAGTTTTAATGTAAGGATATTGTATGCCTCATATGTACCCTCTTGCTGTGTTCCAGTCAAACTTGACTGTTTTAAAAGTTTTATCTCTGAAAAATGTTGTTAGCTTGATCAGACTGACTTCTGGTTGCATGACTTTGTCTAAAAGAGGATTTCTACAGACAAAATAAATTTTATAATTTTACATAATTTGTATTGTGTTTTATTAAACTTTTGTATACTATTAGTGTACCGGTCAGAAATGGGCAGAATGGAGGAGACAACAATTAGTGCAAAAAAACTTTCCCACGGGAAAAACACCTATGTTGGCAGTTCTCACAGAAAGTTGCAACAGTGTTTCAATGACATTGAACTTTTCCCATAGATTAAGCTCAGGGGGGTCCCACAGCTAAACCGTACGAGGTAGTGGTCTGAAATTTGGTTTACATGAACTAGTTCTAGGTATAAACAAGTTTGCCAAGTTTCATAACTGTAGCCCTCACCCCTGACCTGCAGTGACCTTTTGAATCTGCCAAGGTCGCCAATGTTAAGTGAATGGAGGCACCCCACCTATCATTTGACAGGCCATAACTCCATGTAGGAGTGGCCTAGGAAGATGGTTCAAAGTGTTCCTGAAACTAGACAGTCTGCTCTTGAATCAAATCTATACATGTCTGTTAAGATTATGCCTCCTTCATTTGAAACCAGCTGGATTTTTGTCATAAGTGGCTGCAATGCAGTATGTAGGCCGCGCCGCTCCAAATAAAAAATATTATTCTCTAGTCGGTCCATTGAGATGCATTGGGAGCCATTCCAGAGAAAAAATATTATTCTCTAAATCTAAACTGATTGGGGCAGGCCCACCTATCATTTGTCAGGTGATATTTCTATGTGGCGTAGAGATAGTGGCCTGAAAATCAGTGGTCACACATTAGACATATGTCAGAACATGTATGTAAAGTTTCATGAGTGCAGCCCTCAACAAAGAGCTGCAGTGGCCTTTTGAATTTGCTAAAGTCACAGATGCAAGACAATGGGGAGATGATTACCTTTATTTTTCACACAACATTAGGGGGGGTCACGGCTGAACCATACGAGCTAGGGGTTTGAAATTTGGCATGCATTAACTACTTATTGGTATGAACAAGTGTGCAAAGTCTCATAGAGGCAAGCCTTTCACAACATCTTTGATGTAATTTTAAAGTTTTAATGTAAGGAAATTTTAGGCCTCAGATGAAGCTGAGGGGGTGTCACAGCTGACCCGTACCAGCTAGAGGTCTGAAATTTGGCATGCATTAACTACTTATGGGTATGGACAAGTGTGCAAAATCTCATGGAGACACACCTTTCACAACATCTTTGGTGTAATTTTAAAGTTTTAATGTAAGGATATTGTATGCCTCATATGTACCCTCTTGCTGTGTTCCAGTCAAACTTGACTGTTTTAAAAGTTTTATCTCTGAAAAATGTTGTTAGCTTGATCAGACTGACTTCTGGTTGCATGACTTTGTCTAAAAGAGGATTTCTACAGACAAAATAAATTTTATAATTTTACATAATTTGTATTGTGTTTTATTAAACTTTTGTATACTATTAGTGTACCAGTCAGAAATGGGCAGAATGGAGGAGACAACAATTAGTGCAAAAAAACTTTCCCACGGGAACAACACCTATGTTGGCAGTTCTCACAGAAAGTTGCAACAGTGTTTCAATGACATTGAACTTTTCCCATAGATTAAGCTCAGGGGGGTCCCACAGCTAAACCGTACGAGGTAGTGGTCTGAAATTTGGTTTACATGAACTAGTTCTAGGTATAAACAAGTTTGCCAAGTTTCATAACTGTAGCCCTCACCCCTGACCTGCAGTGACCTTTTGAATCTGCCAAGGTCGCCAATGTTAAGTGAATGGAGGCACCCCACCTATCATTTGACAGGCCATAACTCCATGTAGGAGTGGCCTAGGAAGATGGTTCAAAGTGTTCCTGAAACTAGACAGTCTGCTCTTGAATCCATTCTATACATGTCTGTTAAGATTATGCCTCCTTCATTTGAAACCAGCTGGATTTTTGTCATAAGTGGCTGCAATGCAGTATGTAGGCCGCGCCGTTCCAAATAAAAAATATTATTCTCTAGTCGGTCCATTGAGATGCATTGGGAGCCATTCCAGAGAAAAAATATTATTCTCTAAATCTAAACTGATTGGGGCAGGCCCACCTATCATTTGTCAGGTGATATTTCTATGTGGCGTAGAGATAGTGGCCTGAAAATCAGTGGTCACACATTAGACATATGTCAGAACATGTATGTAAAGTTTCATGAGTGCAGCCCTCAACAAAGAGCTGCAGTGGCCTTTTGAATTTGCTAAAGTCACAGATGCAAGACAATGGGGAGATGATTACCTTTATTTTTCACACAACATTAGGGGGGGTCACGGCTGAACCATACGAGCAAGGGGTTTGAAATTTGGCATGCATTAACAACTTATTGGTATGAACAAGTGTGCAAAGTCTCATAGAGGAAAGCCTTTCACAACATCTTTGGTGTAATTTTAAAGTTTTAATGTAAGGATATTGTATGCCTCATATGTACCCTCTTGCTGTGTTCCAGTCAAACTTGACTGTTTTAAAAGTTTTATCTCTGAAAAATGTTGTTAGCTTGATCAGACTGACTTCTGGTTGCATGACTTTGTCTAAAAGAGGATTTCTACAGACAAAATAAATTTTATAATTTTACATAATTTGTATTGTGTTTTATTAAACTTTTGTATACTATTAGTGTACCGGTCAGAAATGGGCAGAATGGAGGAGACAACAATTAGTGCAAAAAAACTTTCCCACGGGAACAACACCTATGTTGGCAGTTCTCACAGAAAGTTGCAACAGTGTTTCAATGACATTGAACTTTTCCCATAGATTAAGCTCAGGGGGGTCCCACAGCTAAACCGTACGAGGTAGTGGTCTGAAATTTGGTTTACATGAACTAGTTCTAGGTATAAACAAGTTTGCCAAGTTTCATAACTGTAGCCCTCACCCCTGACCTGCAGTGACCTTTTGAATCTGCCAAGGTCGCCAATGTTAAGTGAATGGAGGCACCCCACCTATCATTTGACAGGCCATAACTCCATGTAGGAGTGGCCTAGGAAGATGGTTCAAAGTGTTCCTGAAACTAGACAGTCTGCTCTTGAATCCATTCTATACATGTCTGTTAAGATTATGCCTCCTTCATTTGAAACCAGCTGGATTTTTGTCATAAGTGGCTGCAATGCAGTATGTAGGCCGCGCCGTTCCAAATAAAAAATATTATTCTCTAGTCGGTCCATTGAGATGCATTGGGAGCCATTCCAGAGAAAAAATATTATTCTCTAAATCTAAACTGATTGGGGCAGGCCCACCTATCATTTGTCAGGTGATATTTCTATGTGGCGTAGAGATAGTGGCCTGAAAATCAGTGGTCACACATTAGACATATGTCAGAACATGTATGTAAAGTTTCATGAGTGCAGCCCTCAACAAAGAGCTGCAGTGGCCTTTTGAATTTGCTAAAGTCACAGATGCAAGACAATGGGGAGATGATTACCTTTATTTTTCACACAACATTAGGGGGGGTCACGGCTGAACCATACGAGCAAGGGGTTTGAAATTTGGCATGCATTAACAACTTATTGGTATGAACAAGTGTGCAAAGTCTCATAGAGGAAAGCCTTTCACAACATCTTTGGTGTAATTTTAAAGTTTTAATGTAAGGATATTGTATGCCTCATATGTACCCTCTTGCTGTGTTCCAGTCAAACTTGACTGTTTTAAAAGTTTTATCTCTGAAAAATGTTGTTAGCTTGATCAGACTGACTTCTGGTTGCATGACTTTGTCTAAAAGAGGATTTATACAGACAAAATAAATTTGATAATTTTACATAATTTGTATTGTGTTTTATTAAACTTTTGTATACTATTAGTGTACCGGTCAGAAATGGGCAGAATGGAGGAGACAACAATTAGTGCAAAAAAACTTTCCCACGGGAAAAACACCTATGTTGGCAGTTCTCACAGAAAGTTGCAACAGTGTTTCAATGACATTGAACTTTTCCCATAGATTAAGCTCAGGGGGGTCCCACAGCTAAACCGTACGAGGTAGTGGTCTGAAATTTGGTTTACATGAACTAGTTCTAGGTATAAACAAGTTTGCCAAGTTTCATAACTGTAGCCCTCACCCCTGACCTGCAGTGACCTTTTGAATCTGCCAAGGTCGCCAATGTTAAGTGAATGGAGGCACCCCACCTATCATTTGACAGGCCATAACTCCATGTAGGAGTGGCCTAGGAAGATGGTTCAAAGTGTTCCTGAAACTAGACAGTCTGCTCTTGAATCAAATCTATACATGTCTGTTAAGATTATGCCTCCTTCATTTGAAACCAGCTGGATTTTTGTCATAAGTGGCTGCAATGCAGTATGTAGGCCGCGCCGCTCCAAATAAAAAATATTATTCTCTAGTCGGTCCATTGAGATGCATTGGGAGCCATTCCAGAGAAAAAATATTATTCTCTAAATCTAAACTGATTGGGGCAGGCCCACCTATCATTTGTCAGGTGATATTTCTATGTGGCGTAGAGATAGTGGCCTGAAAATCAGTGGTCACACATTAGACATATGTCAGAACATGTATGTAAAGTTTCATGAGTGCAGCCCTCAACAAAGAGCTGCAGTGGCCTTTTGAATTTGCTAAAGTCACAGATGCAAGACAATGGGGAGATGATTACCTTTATTTTTCACACAACATTAGGGGGGGTCACGGCTGAACCATACGAGCTAGGGGTTTGAAATTTGGCATGCATTAACTACTTATTGGTATGAACAAGTGTGCAAAGTCTCATAGAGGCAAGCCTTTCACAACATCTTTGATGTAATTTTAAAGTTTTAATGTAAGGAAATTTTAGGCCTCAGATGAAGCTGAGGGGGTGTCACAGCTGACCCGTACCAGCTAGAGGTCTGAAATTTGGCATGCATTAACTACTTATGGGTATGGACAAGTGTGCAAAATCTCATGGAGACACACCTTTCACAACATCTTTGGTGTAATTTTAAAGTTTTAATGTAAGGATATTGTATGCCTCATATGTACCCTCTTGCTGTGTTCCAGTCAAACTTGACTGTTTTAAAAGTTTTATCTCTGAAAAATGTTGTTAGCTTGATCAGACTGACTTCTGGTTGCATGACTTTGTCTAAAAGAGGATTTCTACAGACAAAATAAATTTTATAATTTTACATAATTTGTATTGTGTTTTATTAAACTTTTGTATACTATTAGTGTACCGGTCAGAAATGGGCAGAATGGAGGAGACAACAATTAGTGCAAAAAAACTTTCCCACGGGAACAACACCTATGTTGGCAGTTCTCACAGAAAGTTGCAACAGTGTTTCAATGACATTGAACTTTTCCCATAGATTAAGCTCAGGGGGGTCCCACAGCTAAACCGTACGAGGTAGTGGTCTGAAATTTGGTTTACATGAACTAGTTCTAGGTATAAACAAGTTTGCCAAGTTTCATAACTGTAGCCCTCACCCCTGACCTGCAGTGACCTTTTGAATCTGCCAAGGTCGCCAATGTTAAGTGAATGGAGGCACCCCACCTATCATTTGACAGGCCATAACTCCATGTAGGATTGGCCTAGGAAGATGGTTCAAAGTGTTCCTGAAACTAGACAGTCTGCTCTTGAATCCATTCTATACATGTCTGTTAAGATTATGCCTCCTTCATTTGAAACCAGCTGGATTTTTGTCATAAGTGGCTGCAATGCAGTATGTAGGCCGCGCCGTTCCAAATAAAAAATATTATTCTCTAGTCGGTCCATTGAGATGCATTGGGAGCCATTCCAGAGAAAAAATATTATTCTCTAAATCTAAACTGATTGGGGCAGGCCCACCTATCATTTGTCAGGTGATATTTCTATGTGGCGTAGAGATAGTGGCCTGAAAATCAGTGGTCACACATTAGACATATGTCAGAACATGTATGTAAAGTTTCATGAGTGCAGCCCTCAACAAAGAGCTGCAGTGGCCTTTTGAATTTGCTAAAGTCACAGATGCAAGACAATGGGGAGATGATTACCTTTATTTTTCACACAACATTAGGGGGGGTCACGGCTGAACCATACGAGCAAGGGGTTTGAAATTTGGCATGCATTAACAACTTATTGGTATGAACAAGTGTGCAAAGCCTCATAGAGGAAAGCCTTTCACAACATCTTTGGTGTAATTTTAAAGTTTTAATGTAAGGATATTGTATGCCTCATATGTACCCTCTTGCTGTGTTCCAGTCAAACTTGACTGTTTTAAAAGTTTTATCTCTGAAAAATGTTGTTAGCTTGATCAGACTGACTTCTGGTTGCATGACTTTGTCTAAAAGAGGATTTCTACAGACAAAATAAATTTTATAATTTTACATAATTTGTATTGTGTTTTATTAAACTTTTGTATACTATTAGTGTACCGGTCAGAAATGGGCAGAATGGAGGAGACAACAATTAGTGCAAAAAAACTTTCCCACGGGAAAAACACCTATGTTGGCAGTTCTCACAGAAAGTTGCAACAGTGTTTCAATGACATTGAACTTTTCCCATAGATTAAGCTCAGGGGGGTCCCACAGCTAAACCGTACGAGGTAGTGGTCTGAAATTTGGTTTACATGAACTAGTTCTAGGTATAAACAAGTTTGCCAAGTTTCATAACTGTAGCCCTCACCCCTGACCTGCAGTGACCTTTTGAATCTGCCAAGGTCGCCAATGTTAAGTGAATGGAGGCACCCCACCTATCATTTGACAGGCCATAACTCCATGTAGGAGTGGCCTAGGAAGATGGTTCAAAGTGTTCCTGAAACTAGACAGTCTGCTCTTGAATCAAATCTATACATGTCTGTTAAGATTATGCCTCCTTCATTTGAAACCAGCTGGATTTTTGTCATAAGTGGCTGCAATGCAGTATGTAGGCCGCGCCGCTCCAAATAAAAAATATTATTCTCTAGTCGGTCCATTGAGATGCATTGGGAGCCATTCCAGAGAAAAAATATTATTCTCTAAATCTAAACTGATTGGGGCAGGCCCACCTATCATTTGTCAGGTGATATTTCTATGTGGCGTAGAGATAGTGGCCTGAAAATCAGTGGTCACACATTAGACATATGTCAGAACATGTATGTAAAGTTTCATGAGTGCAGCCCTCAACAAAGAGCTGCAGTGGCCTTTTGAATTTGCTAAAGTCACAGATGCAAGACAATGGGGAGATGATTACCTTTATTTTTCACACAACATTAGGGGGGGTCACGGCTGAACCATACGAGCTAGGGGTTTGAAATTTGGCATGCATTAACTACTTATTGGTATGAACAAGTGTGCAAAGTCTCATAGAGGCAAGCCTTTCACAACATCTTTGATGTAATTTTAAAGTTTTAATGTAAGGAAATTTTAGGCCTCAGATGAAGCTGAGGGGGTGTCACAGCTGACCCGTACCAGCTAGAGGTCTGAAATTTGGCATGCATTAACTACTTATGGGTATGGACAAGTGTGCAAAATCTCATGGAGACACACCTTTCACAACATCTTTGGTGTAATTTTAAAGTTTTAATGTAAGGATATTGTATGCCTCATATGTACCCTCTTGCTGTGTTCCAGTCAAACTTGACTGTTTTAAAAGTTTTATCTCTGAAAAATGTTGTTAGCTTGATCAGACTGACTTCTGGTTGCATGACTTTGTCTAAAAGAGGATTTCTACAGACAAAATAAATTTTATAATTTTACATAATTTGTATTGTGTTTTATTAAACTTTTGTATACTATTAGTGTACCGGTCAGAAATGGGCAGAATGGAGGAGACAACAATTAGTGCAAAAAAACTTTCCCACGGGAACAACACCTATGTTGGCAGTTCTCACAGAAAGTTGCAACAGTGTTTCAATGACATTGAACTTTTCCCATAGATTAAGCTCAGGGGGGTCCCACAGCTAAACCGTACGAGGTAGTGGTCTGAAATTTGGTTTACATGAACTAGTTCTAGGTATAAACAAGTTTGCCAAGTTTCATAACTGTAGCCCTCACCCCTGACCTGCAGTGACCTTTTGAATCTGCCAAGGTCGCCAATGTTAAGTGAATGGAGGCACCCCACCTATCATTTGACAGGCCATAACTCCATGTAGGAGTGGCCTAGGAAGATGGTTCAAAGTGTTCCTGAAACTAGACAGTCTGCTCTTGAATCCATTCTATACATGTCTGTTAAGATTATGCCTCCTTCATTTGAAACCAGCTGGATTTTTGTCATAAGTGGCTGCAATGCAGTATGTAGGCCGCGCCGTTCCAAATAAAAAATATTATTCTCTAGTCGGTCCATTGAGATGCATTGGGAGCCATTCCAGAGAAAAAATATTATTCTCTAAATCTAAACTGATTGGGGCAGGCCCACCTATCATTTGTCAGGTGATATTTCTATGTGGCGTAGAGATAGTGGCCTGAAAATCAGTGGTCACACATTAGACATATGTCAGAACATGTATGTAAAGTTTCATGAGTGCAGCCCTCAACAAAGAGCTGCAGTGGCCTTTTGAATTTGCTAAAGTCACAGATGCAAGACAATGGGGAGATGATTACCTTTATTTTTCACACAACATTAGGGGGGGTCACGGCTGAACCATACGAGCAAGGGGTTTGAAATTTGGCATGCATTAACAACTTATTGGTATGAACAAGTGTGCAAAGTCTCATAGAGGAAAGCCTTTCACAACATCTTTGGTGTAATTTTAAAATTTTAATGTAAGGATATTGTATGCCTCATATGTACCCTCTTGCTGTGTTCCAGTCAAACTTGACTGTTTTAAAAGTTTTATCTCTGAAAAATGTTGTTAGCTTGATCAGACTGACTTCTGGTTGCATGACTTTGTCTAAAAGAGGATTTCTACAGACAAAATAAATTTGATAATTTTACATAATTTGTATTGTGTTTTATTAAACTTTTGTATACTATTAGTGTACCGGTCAGAAATGGGCAGAATGGAGGAGACAACAATTAGTGCAAAAAAACTTTCCCACGGGAAAAACACCTATGTTGGCAGTTCTCACAGAAAGTTGCAACAGTGTTTCAATGACATTGAACTTTTCCCATAGATTAAGCTCAGGGGGGTCCCACAGCTAAACCGTACGAGGTAGTGGTCTGAAATTTGGTTTACATGAACTAGTTCTAGGTATAAACAAGTTTGCCAAGTTTCATAACTGTAGCCCTCACCCCTGACCTGCAGTGACCTTTTGAATCTGCCAAGGTCGCCAATGTTAAGTGAATGGAGGCACCCCACCTATCATTTGACAGGCCATAACTCCATGTAGGAGTGGCCTAGGAAGATGGTTCAAAGTGTTCCTGAAACTAGACAGTCTGCTCTTGAATCAAATCTATACATGTCTGTTAAGATTATGCCTCCTTCATTTGAAACCAGCTGGATTTTTGTCATAAGTGGCTGCAATGCAGTATGTAGGCCGCGCCGCTCCAAATAAAAAATATTATTCTCTAGTCGGTCCATTGAGATGCATTGGGAGCCATTCCAGAGAAAAAATATTATTCTCTAAATCTAAACTGATTGGGGCAGGCCCACCTATCATTTGTCAGGTGATATTTCTATGTGGCGTAGAGATAGTGGCCTGAAAATCAGTGGTCACACATTAGACATATGTCAGAACATGTATGTAAAGTTTCATGAGTGCAGCCCTCAACAAAGAGCTGCAGTGGCCTTTTGAATTTGCTAAAGTCACAGATGCAAGACAATGGGGAGATGATTACCTTTATTTTTCACACAACATTAGGGGGGGTCACGGCTGAACCATACGAGCTAGGGGTTTGAAATTTGGCATGCATTAACTACTTATTGGTATGAACAAGTGTGCAAAGTCTCATAGAGGCAAGCCTTTCACAACATCTTTGATGTAATTTTAAAGTTTTAATGTAAGGAAATTTTAGGCCTCAGATGAAGCTGAGGGGGTGTCACAGCTGACCCGTACCAGCTAGAGGTCTGAAATTTGGCATGCATTAACTACTTATGGGTATGGACAAGTGTGCAAAATCTCATGGAGACACACCTTTCACAACATCTTTGGTGTAATTTTAAAGTTTTAATGTAAGGATATTGTATGCCTCATATGTACCCTCTTGCTGTGTTCCAGTCAAACTTGACTGTTTTAAAAGTTTTATCTCTGAAAAATGTTGTTAGCTTGATCAGACTGACTTCTGGTTGCATGACTTTGTCTAAAAGAGGATTTCTACAGACAAAATAAATTTTATAATTTTACATAATTTGTATTGTGTTTTATTAAACTTTTGTATACTATTAGTGTACCGGTCAGAAATGGGCAGAATGGAGGAGACAACAATTAGTGCAAAAAAACTTTCCCACGGGAACAACACCTATGTTGGCAGTTCTCACAGAAAGTTGCAACAGTGTTTCAATGACATTGAACTTTTCCCATAGATTAAGCTCAGGGGGGTCCCACAGCTAAACCGTACGAGGTAGTGGTCTGAAATTTGGTTTACATGAACTAGTTCTAGGTATAAACAAGTTTGCCAAGTTTCATAACTGTAGCCCTCACCCCTGACCTGCAGTGACCTTTTGAATCTGCCAAGGTCGCCAATGTTAAGTGAATGGAGGCACCCCACCTATCATTTGACAGGCCATAACTCCATGTAGGAGTGGCCTAGGAAGATGGTTCAAAGTGTTCCTGAAACTAGACAGTCTGCTCTTGAATCCATTCTATACATGTCTGTTAAGATTATGCCTCCTTCATTTGAAACCAGCTGGATTTTTGTCATAAGTGGCTGCAATGCAGTATGTAGGCCGCGCCGTTCCAAATAAAAAATATTATTCTCTAGTCGGTCCATTGAGATGCATTGGGAGCCATTCCAGAGAAAAAATATTATTCTCTAAATCTAAACTGATTGGGGCAGGCCCACCTATCATTTGTCAGGTGATATTTCTATGTGGCGTAGAGATAGTGGCCTGAAAATCAGTGGTCACACATTAGACATATGTCAGAACATGTATGTAAAGTTTCATGAGTGCAGCCCTCAACAAAGAGCTGCAGTGGCCTTTTGAATTTGCTAAAGTCACAGATGCAAGACAATGGGGAGATGATTACCTTTATTTTTCACACAACATTAGGGGGGGTCACGGCTGAACCATACGAGCAAGGGGTTTGAAATTTGGCATGCATTAACAACTTATTGGTATGAACAAGTGTGCAAAGTCTCATAGAGGAAAGCCTTTCACAACATCTTTGGTGTAATTTTAAAATTTTAATGTAAGGATATTGTATGCCTCATATGTACCCTCTTGCTGTGTTCCAGTCAAACTTGACTGTTTTAAAAGTTTTATCTCTGAAAAATGTTGTTAGCTTGATCAGACTGACTTCTGGTTGCATGACTTTGTCTAAAAGAGGATTTCTACAGACAAAATAAATTTGATAATTTTACATAATTTGTATTGTGTTTTATTAAACTTTTGTATACTATTAGTGTACCGGTCAGAAATGGGCAGAATGGAGGAGACAACAATTAGTGCAAAAAAACTTTCCCACGGGAAAAACACCTATGTTGGCAGTTCTCACAGAAAGTTGCAACAGTGTTTCAATGACATTGAACTTTTCCCATAGATTAAGCTCAGGGGGGTCCCACAGCTAAACCGTACGAGGTAGTGGTCTGAAATTTGGTTTACATGAACTAGTTCTAGGTATAAACAAGTTTGCCAAGTTTCATAACTGTAGCCCTCACCCCTGACCTGCAGTGACCTTTTGAATCTGCCAAGGTCGCCAATGTTAAGTGAATGGAGGCACCCCACCTATCATTTGACAGGCCATAACTCCATGTAGGAGTGGCCTAGGAAGATGGTTCAAAGTGTTCCTGAAACTAGACAGTCTGCTCTTGAATCAAATCTATACATGTCTGTTAAGATTATGCCTCCTTCATTTGAAACCAGCTGGATTTTTGTCATAAGTGGCTGCAATGCAGTATGTAGGCCGCGCCGCTCCAAATAAAAAATATTATTCTCTAGTCGGTCCATTGAGATGCATTGGGAGCCATTCCAGAGAAAAAATATTATTCTCTAAATCTAAACTGATTGGGGCAGGCCCACCTATCATTTGTCAGGTGATATTTCTATGTGGCGTAGAGATAGTGGCCTGAAAATCAGTGGTCACACATTAGACATATGTCAGAACATGTATGTAAAGTTTCATGAGTGCAGCCCTCAACAAAGAGCTGCAGTGGCCTTTTGAATTTGCTAAAGTCACAGATGCAAGACAATGGGGAGATGATTACCTTTATTTTTCACACAACATTAGGGGGGGTCACGGCTGAACCATACGAGCTAGGGGTTTGAAATTTGGCATGCATTAACTACTTATTGGTATGAACAAGTGTGCAAAGTCTCATAGAGGCAAGCCTTTCACAACATCTTTGATGTAATTTTAAAGTTTTAATGTAAGGAAATTTTAGGCCTCAGATGAAGCTGAGGGGGTGTCACAGCTGACCCGTACCAGCTAGAGGTCTGAAATTTGGCATGCATTAACTACTTATGGGTATGGACAAGTGTGCAAAATCTCATGGAGACACACCTTTCACAACATCTTTGGTGTAATTTTAAAGTTTTAATGTAAGGATATTGTATGCCTCATATGTACCCTCTTGCTGTGTTCCAGTCAAACTTGACTGTTTTAAAAGTTTTATCTCTGAAAAATGTTGTTAGCTTGATCAGACTGACTTCTGGTTGCATGACTTTGTCTAAAAGAGGATTTCTACAGACAAAATAAATTTTATAATTTTACATAATTTGTATTGTGTTTTATTAAACTTTTGTATACTATTAGTGTACCGGTCAGAAATGGGCAGAATGGAGGAGACAACAATTAGTGCAAAAAAACTTTCCCACGGGAACAACACCTATGTTGGCAGTTCTCACAGAAAGTTGCAACAGTGTTTCAATGACATTGAACTTTTCCCATAGATTAAGCTCAGGGGGGTCCCACAGCTAAACCGTACGAGGTAGTGGTCTGAAATTTGGTTTACATGAACTAGTTCTAGGTATAAACAAGTTTGCCAAGTTTCATAACTGTAGCCCTCACCCCTGACCTGCAGTGACCTTTTGAATCTGCCAAGGTCGCCAATGTTAAGTGAATGGAGGCACCCCACCTATCATTTGACAGGCCATAACTCCATGTAGGAGTGGCCTAGGAAGATGGTTCAAAGTGTTCCTGAAACTAGACAGTCTGCTCTTGAATCCATTCTATACATGTCTGTTAAGATTATGCCTCCTTCATTTGAAACCAGCTGGATTTTTGTCATAAGTGGCTGCAATGCAGTATGTAGGCCGCGCCGTTCCAAATAAAAAATATTATTCTCTAGTCGGTCCATTGAGATGCATTGGGAGCCATTCCAGAGAAAAAATATTATTCTCTAAATCTAAACTGATTGGGGCAGGCCCACCTATCATTTGTCAGGTGATATTTCTATGTGGCGTAGAGATAGTGGCCTGAAAATCAGTGGTCACACATTAGACATATGTCAGAACATGTATGTAAAGTTTCATGAGTGCAGCCCTCAACAAAGAGCTGCAGTGGCCTTTTGAATTTGCTAAAGTCACAGATGCAAGACAATGGGGAGATGATTACCTTTATTTTTCACACAACATTAGGGGGGGTCACGGCTGAACCATACGAGCAAGGGGTTTGAAATTTGGCATGCATTAACAACTTATTGGTATGAACAAGTGTGCAAAGTCTCATAGAGGAAAGCCTTTCACAACATCTTTGGTGTAATTTTAAAATTTTAATGTAAGGATATTGTATGCCTCATATGTACCCTCTTGCTGTGTTCCAGTCAAACTTGACTGTTTTAAAAGTTTTATCTCTGAAAAATGTTGTTAGCTTGATCAGACTGACTTCTGGTTGCATGACTTTGTCTAAAAGAGGATTTCTACAGACAAAATAAATTTTATAATTTTACATAATTTGTATTGTGTTTTATTAAACTTTTGTATACTATTAGTGTACCGGTCAGAAATGGGCAGAATGGAGGAGACAACAATTAGTGCAAAAAAACTTTCCCACGGGAAAAACACCTATGTTGGCAGTTCTCACAGAAAGTTGCAACAGTGTTTCAATGACATTGAACTTTTCCCATAGATTAAGCTCAGGGGGGTCCCACAGCTAAACCGTACGAGGTAGTGGTCTGAAATTTGGTTTACATGAACTAGTTCTAGGTATAAACAAGTTTGCCAAGTTTCATAACTGTAGCCCTCACCCCTGACCTGCAGTGACCTTTTGAATCTGCCAAGGTCGCCAATGTTAAGTGAATGGAGGCACCCCACCTATCATTTGACAGGCCATAACTCCATGTAGGAGTGGCCTAGGAAGATGGTTCAAAGTGTTCCTGAAACTAGACAGTCTGCTCTTGAATCAAATCTATACATGTCTGTTAAGATTATGCCTCCTTCATTTGAAACCAGCTGGATTTTTGTCATAAGTGGCTGCAATGCAGTATGTAGGCCGCGCCGCTCCAAATAAAAAATATTATTCTCTAGTCGGTCCATTGAGATGCATTGGGAGCCATTCCAGAGAAAAAATATTATTCTCTAAATCTAAACTGATTGGGGCAGGCCCACCTATCATTTGTCAGGTGATATTTCTATGTGGCGTAGAGATAGTGGCCTGAAAATCAGTGGTCACACATTAGACATATGTCAGAACATGTATGTAAAGTTTCATGAGTGCAGCCCTCAACAAAGAGCTGCAGTGGCCTTTTGAATTTGCTAAAGTCACAGATGCAAGACAATGGGGAGATGATTACCTTTATTTTTCACACAACATTAGGGGGGGTCACGGCTGAACCATACGAGCTAGGGGTTTGAAATTTGGCATGCATTAACTACTTATTGGTATGAACAAGTGTGCAAAGTCTCATAGAGGCAAGCCTTTCACAACATCTTTGATGTAATTTTAAAGTTTTAATGTAAGGAAATTTTAGGCCTCAGATGAAGCTGAGGGGGTGTCACAGCTGACCCGTACCAGCTAGAGGTCTGAAATTTGGCATGCATTAACTACTTATGGGTATGGACAAGTGTGCAAAATCTCATGGAGACACACCTTTCACAACATCTTTGGTGTAATTTTAAAGTTTTAATGTAAGGATATTGTATGCCTCATATGTACCCTCTTGCTGTGTTCCAGTCAAACTTGACTGTTTTAAAAGTTTTATCTCTGAAAAATGTTGTTAGCTTGATCAGACTGACTTCTGGTTGCATGACTTTGTCTAAAAGAGGATTTCTACAGACAAAATAAATTTTATAATTTTACATAATTTGTATTGTGTTTTATTAAACTTTTGTATACTATTAGTGTACCGGTCAGAAATGGGCAGAATGGAGGAGACAACAATTAGTGCAAAAAAACTTTCCCACGGGAACAACACCTATGTTGGCAGTTCTCACAGAAAGTTGCAACAGTGTTTCAATGACATTGAACTTTTCCCATAGATTAAGCTCAGGGGGGTCCCACAGCTAAACCGTACGAGGTAGTGGTCTGAAATTTGGTTTACATGAACTAGTTCTAGGTATAAACAAGTTTGCCAAGTTTCATAACTGTAGCCCTCACCCCTGACCTGCAGTGACCTTTTGAATCTGCCAAGGTCGCCAATGTTAAGTGAATGGAGGCACCCCACCTATCATTTGACAGGCCATAACTCCATGTAGGAGTGGCCTAGGAAGATGGTTCAAAGTGTTCCTGAAACTAGACAGTCTGCTCTTGAATCAAATCTATACATGTCTGTTAAGATTATGCCTCCTTCATTTGAAACCAGCTGGATTTTTGTCATAAGTGGCTGCAATGCAGTATGTAGGCCGCGCCGTTCCAAATAAAAAATATTATTCTCTAGTCGGTCCATTGAGATGCATTGGGAGCCATTCCAGAGAAAAAATATTATTCTCTAAATCTAAACTGATTGGGGCAGGCCCACCTATCATTTGTCAGGTGATATTTCTATGTGGCGTAGAGATAGTGGCCTGAAAATCAGTGGTCACACATTAGACATATGTCAGAACATGTATGTAAAGTTTCATGAGTGCAGCCCTCAACAAAGAGCTGCAGTGGCCTTTTGAATTTGCTAAAGTCACAGATGCAAGACAATGGGGAGATGATTACCTTTATTTTTCACACAACATTAGGGGGGGTCACGGCTGAACCGTGCCAGCTGGGGGTCTGAAATTTGTCATGCTTTAACTACTTATTGGTATGAACAAGTGTACATAGTCTCATGGAGGCATGCCTTTCACATCATCTTTGGTGTAACTTTAAGTTTATAATTACTGGATATTATATGCCTCATATTAAGCTCAGGGGGGCCTCACAGCTGAACCATACCAGCTAGGGGTCTCAAATTTGGTTTACATGAACTAGATGTAGGTATAAACAAGTTTGCCAAGTTTCATAACTGTAGCCCTCACCCCTGACCTGCAGTGACCTTTTGAATCTGCCAAGGTCGCCAATGTTAAGTGAATGGAGGCACCCCACCTGTCATTTGAGAGGCCGCAACGCCATGTAGGAGTGGCCTAGGAAGATGGATCAAAGTGTTCCTGAAACTAGACTGTCTGCTCTTGAATCACATCTATACTTGTCTGTTAAGATTATGCCTTTTTAATTTGAAACCAGCTGGATTTTTGTCATAAGTGGCTGCAATGCAGTATGTATGCCGCGCCATTCCAAATAAAAAATATTATTCTCTAGTCGGTCCATTGAGATGCATTGGGAGCCATTCCAGAGAAAAAATATTATTCTCTAAATCTAAACTAATTGGGGCAGGCCCACCCATCATTTGTCAGGTGATATTTCTATGCGGCGTAGAGATAGTGGCCTGAAAATCAGTGTTCACACATTAGACATATGTCAGAACATGTATGTAAAGTTTCATGAGTGCAGCCCTCAACAAAGAGCTGCAGTGGCCTTTTCAATTTGCTAAAGTCACAGATGCAAGACAATGGAGAGATGATTGACTTTATTTTTCAAACAACATTAGGGGGGGTCACGGCTGAACCATAATAGCTAGGGGTCTGAAATTTGGCATGCCTTAACTACTTATTGGTATGAACAAGTATGCATAGTCTCATCGAGGCAAGCCTTTCACAACATCATTGGTGTAATTTAAAATTTTTAATGTAAGGATAATATAAGCCTCATATTAACCTCAGGGGGGGCTCACAGGTGAACTGTACCAGCTAGCAGTCTGAAATTTGGTATGCTTTAACTACTTATGGGTATGACCAAGTATGCAAAGTCTCAGGGAGCCACAACTTCCACACCATCTTTGGTGTAATTTTAAATTTATAATTACAGGATATTATATGCCTCATATTAAGCTCAGGGGGGCCTCACAGCTGAATGGTACCAGCTAGGGGTCTGAAATTTGGCATGCTTTAACTAGTCACATATGGAAACAAGTGTGCCACAGCTCATGGGTGTACACCTCACAATATATGATTATTTAAAATAATAAATGTTGTCAATGCAGGTCAATGGGGAGCTGTTCAAGTGTAGTGCTGAAATGAAACTGAGGGGGCCTCACTGCTGAACCGTATAAGCTAGGAGTCCCAAAGTTAGCAAAGCTAGACTAGATGCGTACCTGAATGGGTCTGCCATATTTTATGGCTACAGCCTGCAGTGACCTTTTTAATTTCCCAAGGTCACCAATGTAAGTGAATGGAAGCACCGCACCTGTCATTTGACAGCCCATAACTCCATGTAGAGGTGACATATGACGATGGCTCAAAGTGTTTCTAAAACTAGACAGGAAGCTGCTTAATTCCATCTATACATGTCTGTTAAGATTATGCCTCAGCTGGAAAACCAGCTGGATTTTTATCATAAGTGGCTGCAATGCAGTATGTAGGCCGCGCCATTCCAAATAAAAAATATTATTCTCTAGTCGGTCCATTGAGATTCATTGGGAGCCATTCCAGAGAAAAAATATTATTCTCTAAATCTAAACTGATTGGGGCAGGCCCACCTATCATTTGTCAGGTGGGGTATAGCTACATGTCTGAAAGTAGTTGGAGAAACACTAGACAAATGTCAGAACAAGCGTGTAATACCTCAGGAGTCCGGTCCTTATAGATACCTATCAATGGTGTGTTGAAATGACTATAGTCACCAATGTAGTCAGTGGGGCCCTGCCAATTCAAGATTGCAAATATTATCTATCGATCCATTGAGATGCATTAGGAACCAGTCCACAGGAAAAGTACTTTTCCCTGTTTTACCTACGCCCAGCATTTAGGCCACAGTAATTGTCACCAACATGCCAAGACTGGACACTTTTGTCTATGGAGAGTACTTCATTATTGGCTCTGTTGCAATGCACAAAAGGTGCAAAGGCTCCCAGGTATTCAGGTTTAATCACAGCATTACACGTGCAGGCACACATGCAGACAATGTCATGGCAGAGTCTGCAGCAATGTATGTATGATTGATAGCATAGGCCTTTGGCATGTTGTTGTTGGTGCTTTGAAAGATCTAGCTTGACAAGTCAAAAGTTTGGACAGAGCTGCATCAGGGAAATGTGTTCCCATTTATTTATGAATTTAAGCTCCTCTATGACAACATTAGGAAGTTGCTAGTTGGAATTGTAAGCGAGTTATAATTGATAGTAATGTTATTCAAATCTCTTGTCAATTAAACTCATTACTGCTCAAGATTTTAAACGCGTCATTCCTCTTTTTAAATACCCATAACTAGTCAAATGAAATCGCTAAAATATCCCGTGATTCCAAAAGTTTCTTATGCTAATAGAAAACGTAGTATTGCATAATTAGGATCCAATATATAAATTGCTTTCCGTGCAGGGCTTAGTATTACCTGGGCGATAAAGACGGGACAGTTTTACCGGTAAGGATCAATTAGAAGTTCTGTAGCATTCCACGATTTGTATCCTAATTTTTAACCATTCCAAAATACAAATATAAATCGCTACATATTCCATTTGTTGAATCTAACTTACTAAACAAATCGCAATACATCTGCTAGCCAAGGTGTATTTTAATGGATTGTGAGGTGTCCTCCACAACTTCTGATGACCTTTACAAAAAATGTCTAATATGTATACATACGTGTGTTTGCATGTATAGTATCCATGTAATTGTAAAAGTCAATTACGTATTGTCATTGCCTGTGCATTTGTTTTATTAATTGTACATTTTTGCCTTTTGCTATTGATTGAAATGCTATGCATTGGCTCGCAAAATAAACGCATTTTGTTTGATGGCTACTTACAAAGTATCATATTCAGACTGCTTGTTTAAAACTTTGCTTAAAGCTTTTTAAACTGGGAACTACGTACTCTTGGAAGTATAATTTAGATTTCAATTTATCAGTACTTGAATGTTCTACTTTATATTACTGGTTGATTACGGTGATGAGATAATCCATGTTAGTGAGGATACTTTAAGTTATTTAAGGTTTTTAAACTACGGTGAGCCCCCGCGATATCGCGATGGTATATCGCGGATTTCCACCTGTCGCAGATGGGAGCGTAACTTCCGCGATAGGCGGGGGATCACTGTACTTTGAAACTGAAAGGCTCCTGTGCTTGGCTGTCAATTGAGGGGTTGCGTCAGCAATCATATCAGGGCAGGGTGGGCGGGGTACCTTTTTGCGCGGAACCACGTGGGAACCACGTTGGAAGGTTGTTTACGTGTCCAGAGGTAGAGCAGGCTGGAAAGTCGTCTCCTTTCGTAAGTAATGTAAAACCTTTTTTAGTAGCATTTAATCTTCTAAACTAAATTTTAAGCCACGTCAATGTTTATCTCAGAGTTAGATGATTAGACTCGAATCTTTAAACGCGACCGAAACACTGCACCCGTACAATACGGTGACTGAGAAATGTTTGCTTATCTAATGAAGACAATAATGGCGGTGCGCATGCATGTGTTTGCATGTTATTTATAATCCAGTTTATTTCCAGTGTATAATTGAGTGTAAACATATCGATTGCGGATGCATTGCCTGTGCATTTCTTTTATTAATTGTACATTTTTGCCTTTTGCTATTGATTGAAATGCTATGCATTGTCTCGTAAAATAAACACGTTTTGTTTGATGGCTATTTATGTAGTATCATATTCAGACTGCTTGTCGCAAGCTTTTTAAACTGGGAACTGCTGTTGGAAGTATAATTTAGATTTCAATTTATTACTACGGTGCGCATGCATGTGTATGCATGTTATTTACAATCCAGTTTATTTCGAATGTATAATTTAGTGTTTTGTTAATTGTACGTTACATTCCTGGACTTCTATTGATTAGGGATTTCAGACGTTTTAAAATGGATTGATAATAATTTAATGCTTTGTTTTCTGTGGTAGGCATCACAATCAAAATGGCAGATCCTGATGAAGATGCCGCCGCATCTGAGACCCACCGCCCCCCTCAACCAAAGAGGCTAAAAGTAAGTCACACCAATTTATAAATCTATTTCATGACAATTATCCCCTTTTTGAATGTAACACATGTAAGTGACAATGTATAGCTGATAAATTTGAATGGTGATGGGAATTGTCAAAATTATGGGTTTATGTCTTGATATTCTAGCCGACGATAATGTGACCACATTGCCGCCCGCCTCACCCCAAGAGAGTGAAAGTAAGTCACACAAATGTATTGTCTTAGATATATACACATGCAAAACTGTATTTTAAGACAATCTTCCCCCTGTTGAATGTGACACATGTAAGTGACAAAATATAGCTGATAAAATTGAATGGTGATGGGGATTGTCAAAATTATGGGTGTATGTCTTGATATTCCAGCCGACGATGATCACGACACGACCCAGCCTGTCTCACCCGAAGAGAGTGAAAGTAAGTCACACCAATGTGTTGTCTTGGATATATACACATGCAAAACTGTATTTTAAGACAATCTTCCCCCTGTTGAATGTGACACATGTAAGTGACAAAATATAGCTGATAAAATTGAATGGTGATGGGGATTGTCAAAATTATGGGTGTATGTCTTGATATTCCAGCCGACGATGATCACGACACGACCCAGCCTGTCTCACCCGAAGAGAGTGAAAGTAAGTCACACCAATGTGTTGTCTTGGATATATACACATGCAAAACTGTATTTTAAGACAATCTTCCCCCTGTTGAATGTGACACATGTAAGTGACAAAGTATAGCTGATAAAATTGAATGGTGATGGGGATTGTCAAAATTATGGGTGTATGTCTTGATATTCCAGCCGACGATGATCACGACACGACCCAGCCTCTCACCCGAAGAGAGTGAAAGTAAGTCACACCAATGTGTTGTCTTGGATATATACACATGCAAAACTGTATTTTAAGACAATCTTCCCCCTGTTGAATGTGACACATGTAAGTGACAAAGTATAGCTGATAAAATTGAATGGTGATTGTCAAAATTATGGGTGTATGTCTTGATATTCCAGCCGACGATGATCACGACACGACCCAGCCTGTCTCACCCGAAGAGAGTGAAAGTAAGTCACACCAATGTGTTGTCTTGGATATATACACATGCAAAACTGTATTTTAAGACAATCTTCCCCCTGTTGAATGTGACACATGTAAGTGATAAAATTGAATGGTGATGGTGATTGTCAAAATTATGGGTGTATGTCTTGATATTCCAGCTAAAGATGAAGATGTCCCCGCATCTCGGAGCCTAACACCCCCTCAACCGAAGAGGCTAAAAGTAAGTCACATCAATGTATTGTCTTGCATATATACACAGGTAAAAATAAAAACATATATAATTAAAGTTCTTGTCATAGCATTACACTTCCTCAAGAAGATCTCTATATACAGTGGTACCTTGGTTCTCGAACTTAATCCGTTCTTTCCTGGCGTGTACGATTTATTTTAGCCCAACGTTCACGGTTCGACTTCTGATATTCAGATCGAGTTCTAGGTCAAAATGGTTTGTTCCACTAGTTCTAGTGAGTTCGAGAACTGAGGTACCACTGTATATCAATGTGTGTGGTGATCTTAAAGACGTTTGTTTGTCCTCATTTATTGAAAGCATCGCACCAGAAGTTTAAACCAGTGACGTCATTAACAATTTACGAAAGTAAGCAACATCAGTAAGCATTGAAAACCAAAATTTTTCCACCACTACTATTCTTGCACTCTTGCGGTTCTCCTCACTGATCATTCTCTTTTGGTATTGTCTTTTTATATTTCAGATGGCAGGAGTGGCAGGGACGATGTTTTTGTTTTTTTTTTAATTTGTCAAAAAAAATTTAATTAGTTAAAAAAGCTTGTTTTATAGAGAATTTAAAAAAGATGTAAACAAACAAAAAATGTGGCAAAAATAAAAGGTGATTGGTTTTCAGTCGGTGTCTCAAAGTTTTTCATCTTGTCTCCTGTAGGGCGTCATGGCTGAACCGTACGAGCTATTGGTCTGAAATTTGGCAAAGACAGACTGTATGTGTACCTGAATGAGTGTGCCATGTTTTATGGCTACAGCCCTTACCAAAGACCTGCAGTGACCTTTTGAATTTGCTAAGGTCGCCTATGTAAGTGAACGGAAGCACCCCACCTGTCATTTGACAGCCCATAACTCCGTGTAGAAGTGATGTATGAGGATGGTTCAAAGTGTTTCTAAAACTAGACAGGTAGCTGCTTAATCCCATCTACACAGGTCTGTTAAGATTATGCCTCCTTCATTTAAAACCAGCTGGATTTTTGTCATGTGGCTGCAATGCAGTATGTAGGCCGCGCCATTCCAAATAAAAAATATTTTTCTCTAGTCGGTCCATTGAGATGCATTGGGAGCCATTCCAGAGAAAAAATATTATTCTCTAATCTAAAATGATTGGAGCAGGCCCACCTATCTTTTGTCAGGTGATATTTCTGTGTGGTATAGATATAGTGGCCTGAAAATCAGTGGTCACACACTAGACATATGTCAGAACATGTATGCAAAGTTTCATCAGTGCAGCCCTCAACAAATAGCTGCAGTGACCTTTTGAATTTCCTAAAGTCACCGATGCAAGACAATGGGGAGATGATTGACTTTATTTTTCAAAAAACATTAGGGGGTGTCACAGCTGACCCGTACCAGCTAGAGGTCTGAAATTTGGCATGCATCAACTACTTATGGGTATGAACAAGTGTGCAAAGTCTCACAGAGGCAAGCCTTTCACAACAGATTTGGTGTAATTTTAAATTTATAATTACAGGATATTATATGCCTCATATTAAGCTGAGGGGGCCCTCACAGCTGAACCGTACCAGATAGAGGTCTGAAATTTGTTGTGCATTAACTACTTTTTGGTATAAACAATTGTGCAAAGTTTTATAGAGGCAAGCCTTTCACAACATCATTGGTGTAATTTTAAAGTTTTTATGTATGGATATTATATTCCTCATATTAAGCTCAGGGGGGCCTCACAGCTGAACGGTACCAGCTAGGGCTCTGAAATTTGGCATGCTTCAACTACTTTTCGGTCTGGAAAAGTGTGCAAAGTCTCATAGAGGCAAGCCTTTCACAACATCTTTGGTGTAATTGTATAATTTTATTGTATTGATCAAATATGCCTCATATTAATCTCAGGGGGGCCTCAGAGGTAAGCTGTACCAGCTAGGGGTCTGAAATTTGGTCTGCATTAACTACTTATTGCTATGAACAAGTGTGCAAAGTCTCATTGAGGCAAGCCTTTCAGAACATCTTTGGTGTAATTTTAAACTTTTAATGTATCGATATTACAGTATATGCCTCATATTAAGCTCAGGGGGGCCTCACCGCTGAACCGTACCAGCTGGAGGTCTGAAATTTGGCATGAATTAACTACTTCTGTGTCTGAACGACTGTGCAAAGTCTCATGGAGGTAAGCCTTACACAACATCTTTGGTGTAATTTTAAAGTTTTAATGTATAGATATTATATGCCTCATATTAAGCTCAGGGGGGCCTCAGCTGAATCATACCAACTAGGGGCCTGAAATTTGGCATGCTTTAACTACTTTTCGGTCTGAAAAAGTGTGCAAAGTCTCATAGAGGCAAGCCTTTCACAAGATCATTTGTTGTAATTTTAAAGTTTTTATGAACGGATATTATATTCCTCATATTAAGCTCAGGGGGCCCTCACAGCTAAACCCTACCAGATAGGGGTGTGAAATTTTGCAAGCACTAACTACTTTTGGTTCTGAAAAAGTGTGCAAAGTCTCATAGAGGGAAGCCTTTCACAACATCGTTGGTGTAATTTTAAAGTTTTAATGTATGGATATTATATTCCTCATATTAAGCTCAGGGGTCCCCCACAGCTAAACCCTACCAGATAGGGGTGTGAAATTTTGCAAGCACTAACTACTTTTGGGTCTGAAAAAGTGTGCCAAGTCTCATAGAGGCAAGCCTTTCACAACATCGTTGGTGTAATTTTAAAGTTTTAATTTATGGATATTATATTCCTCATATTAAGCTCAGGGGTCCCCCACAGCTGACCCGTACCAGCTAGAGGTCTGAAATTTGGCTTGCATCAACTACTTATGGGTATGAACAAGTGTGCAAAGTCTCATAGAGGGAAGCCTTTCACAACAGATTTGGTGTAATTTTAAATTTATAATTATAGGATATTACCTGCCTCATATTATGCTCAGGGGGGCCTCACCGCTGAACCGTACTAGCTGAAGGTCTGAAATTAGGCAAGAATTAAGTACTTCTGTGTCTGAACGACTCTGCAAAGTCTCATGGAGGTAATCCTTTCACAAAATCTTTGGTGTAATTTTAAAGTTTTAATGTATGGATATTATATTCCTCATATTAAGTTCAGGGGGCCCTCACAGCTAAACCCTACCAGATAGGGGTGTGAAATTTTGCAAGCACTAACTACTTTTGGGTCTGAAAAAGTCTGCAAAGTCTCATAGAGGCAAGCCTTTCACAACATCGTTGGTGTAATTTTAAAGTTTTAATTTATGGATATTATATTCCTCATATTAAGCTCAGGGGTCCCCCACAGCTGATCCGTACGAGCTAGAGGTCTGGAATTTGTTGTGCATTAACTACTTTTTGCTATAAACCATTGTGCAAAGTCTCATGGAGGCAAGCCTTTCACAACAGATTTGGTGTAATTTTAAATTTATAATTACAGGATATTATATGCCTCATATTAAGCTGAGGGGGCCCTCACAGCTGAACCGTACCAGATAGAGGTCTGAGATTTGTTGTGCATTAACTACTTTTTGCTATAAACAATTGTGCAAAGTTTCATAGAGGCAAGCCTTTCACAACAACTTTGGTGTAATTTTAAAGTTTTAATTACAGGATATTATCTGCCTCATATTATGCTCAGGGGGGCCTCACCGCTGAACCGTACCAGCTGGAGCTCTGAAATTTGGCAGAAATTAACTACTTCTGTGTCTGAACGACTGTGCAAAGTCTCATGGAGGTAATCCTTTCACAACAACTTTGGTGTAATTTTAAAGTTTTAATGTATGGATATTATATTCCTCATATTAAGTTCAGCGGGCCCTCACAGCTGAACCATACCAGCTAGTCGTCTGAAATTTGGTATACCTAAACTAGATGTAGGTATGAACATGTTTGCCAAGTTTCATAAGTGTAGCCCTGACCTCTGACCTGCAGTGACCATTTGAATCTGCCAAGGTTGCCAATGTTAAGTGAATGGATGCACCCCACCTATCATTTGACAGGCCATAACTGCATGTAGGAGTAGCCTAGGAAGATGGTTTAAAGTGTTCCTGAAACTAGATAGTCTGCTCTTGAATCACATCTATACATGTCTGTTAAGATTATGCCTTTTTCATTTGAAACAAGCTTGATTTTTATCATAAGTGGCTGCAATGCAGTATATAGGCCGCGCCATTCCAAATAAAAAATATTTTTCTCTAGTCGGTCCATTGAGATGCATTGGGAGCCATTCCAGAGAAAAAATATTATTCTCTAATCTAAAATGATTGGAGCAGACCCACCTATCTTTTGTCAGGTGATATTTCTGTGTGGTATAGAAATAGTGGCCTGAAAATCAGTGTTCACACACTAGACATATGTCAGAACATGTATGCAAAGTTTCATCAGTGCAGCCCTCAACAAATAGCTGCAGTGACCTTTTGAATTTCCTAAAGTCACAGATGCAAGACAATGGGGAGATGATTGACTTTATTTTTCAAAAAACATTAGGGGGTGTCACAGCTGACCCGTACCAGCTAGAGGACTGAAATTTGGCAGGCATCAACTACTTATGGGTATGAACAAGTGTGCAAAGTCTCATGGAGGCAAGCCTTTCACAACAGATTTGGTGTAATTTTAAATTTATAATTACAGGATATTATATGCTTCATATTAAGCTGAGGGGGCCCTCACAGCTGAACCATACCAGATAGAGGTCTGAAATTTGTTGTGCATTAACTACTTTTTGCTATAAACAATTGTGCAAAGTTTCATAGAGGCAAGCCTTTCACAACAACTTTGGTGTAATTTTAAAGTTTTAATTACAGGATATTATCTGCCTCATATTATGCTCAGGGGGGCCTCACCGCTGAACGGTACCAGCTGGAGCTCTGAAATTTGGCAGAAATTAACTACTTCTGTGTCTGAACGACTGTGCAAAGTCTCATAGAGGCAAGCCTTTCACAACATCGTTGGTGTAATTTTAAAGTTTTAATTTATGGATATTATATTCCTCATATTAAGCTCAGGGGTCCCCCACAGCTGACCCGTACCAGCTAGAGGTCTGAAATTTGGCTTGCATCAACTACTTATGGGTATGAACAAGTGTGCAAAGTCTCATAGAGGGAAGCCTTTCACAACAACTTTGGTGTAATTTTAAAGTTTTAATGTATGGATATTATATTCCTCATATTAAGTTCAGGGGGCCCTCACAGCTAAACCCTACCAGATAGGGGTGTGAAATTTTGCAAGCACTAACTACTTTTGGTTCTGAAAATGTGTGCAAAGGCTCATAGAGGGAAGCCTTTCACAACATCATTGGTGTAATTTTAAAGTTTTAATGTATGGATATTATATTCCTCATATTAAGCTCAGGGGTCCCCCACAGCTGACCCGTACCAGCTAGAGGTCTGAAATTTGGCTTGCATCAACTACTTATGGGTATGAACAAGTGTGCAAAGTCTCATAGAGGGAAGCCTTTCACAACAGATTTGGTGTAATTTTAAATGTATAATTATAGGATATTACCTGCCTCATATTATGCTCAGGGGGGCCTCACCGCTGAACCGTACTAGCTGAAGGTCTGAAATTAGGCAAGAATTAAGTACTTCTGTGTCTGAACGACTGTGCAAAGTCTCATGGAGGTAATCCTTTCACAAAATCTTTGGTGTAATTTTAAAGTTTTAATGTATGGATATTATATTCCTCATATTAAGTTCAGGGGGCCCTCACAGCTAAACCCTACCAGATAGGGGTGTGAAATTTTGCAAGCACTAACTACTTTTGGGTCTGAAAAAGTCTGCAAAGTCTCATAGAGGCAAGCCTTTCACAACATCGTTGGTGTAATTTTAAAGTTTTAATTTATGGATATTATATTCCTCATATTAAGCTCAGGGGTCCCCCACAGCTGATCCGTACGAGCTAGAGGTCTGGAATTTGTTGTGCATTAACTACTTTTTGCTATAAACCATTGTGCAATGTCTCATGGAGGCAAGCCTTTCACAACAGATTTGGTGTAATTTTAAATTTATAATTACAGGATATTATATGCCTCATATTAAGCTGAGGGGGCCCTCACAGCTGAACCGTACCAGATAGAGGTCTGAAATTTGTTGTGCATTAACTACTTTTTGCTATAAACAATTGTGCAAAGTTTCATAGAGGCAAGCCTTTCACAACAACTTTGGTGTAATTTTAAAGTTTTAATTACAGGATATTATCTGCCTCATATTATGCTCAGGGGGGCCTCACCGCTGAACCGTACCAGCTGGAGCTCTGAAATTTGGCAGAAATTAACTACTTCTGTGTCTGAACGACTGTGCAAAGTCTCATGGAGGTAAGCCTTTCACAACAACTTTGGTGTAATTTTAAAGTTTTAATGTATGGATATTATATTCCTCATATTAAGTTCAGCAGGCCCTCACAGCTGAACCATACCAGCTCGTCGTCTGAAATTTGGTATACCTAAACTAGATGTAGGTTTGAACATGTTTGCCAAGTTTCATAAGTGTAGCCGTGACCCCTGACCTGCAGTGACCATTTGAATCTGCCAAGGTTGCCAATGTTAAGTGAATGGATGCACCCCACCTATCATTTGACAGGCCATAACTGCATGTAGGAGTAGCCTAGGAAGATGCTTAAAAGTGTTCCTGAAACTAGACAGTCTGCTCTTGAATCACATCTATACATGTCTGTTAAGATTATGCCTTTTTCATTTGAAACAAGCTTGATTTTTATCATAAGTGGCTGCAATGCAGTATATAGGCCGCGCCATTCCAAATAAAAAATATTTTTCTCTAGTCGGTCCATTGAGATGCATTGGGAGCCATTCCAGAGAAAAAATATTATTCTCTAATCTAAAATGATTGGAGCAGACCCACCTATCTTTTGTCAGGTGATATTTCTGTGTGGTATAGAAATAGTGGCCTGAAAATCAGTGTTCACACACTAGACATATGTCAGAACATGTATGCAAAGTTTCATCAGTGCAGCCCTCAACAAATAGCTGCAGTGACCTTTTGAATTTCCTAAAGTCACAGATGCAAGACAATGGGGAGATGATTGACTTTATTTTTCAAAAAACATTAGGGGGTGTCACAGCTGACCCGTACCAGCTAGAGGACTGAAATTTGGCAGGCATCAACTACTTATGGGTATGAACAAGTGTGCAAAGTCTCATGGAGGCAAGCCTTTCACAACAGATTTGGTGTAATTTTAAATTTATAATTACAGGATATTATATGCTTCATATTAAGCTGAGGGGGCCCTCACAGCTGAACCATACCAGATAGAGGTCTGAAATTTGTTGTGCATTAACTACTTTTTGCTATAAACAATTGTGCAAAGTTTCATAGAGGCAAGCCTTTCACAACAACTTTGGTGTAATTTTAAAGTTTTAATTACAGGATATTATCTGCCTCATATTATGCTCAGGGGGGCCTCACCGCTGAACGGTACCAGCTGGAGCTCTGAAATTTGGCAGAAATTAACTACTTCTGTGTCTGAACGACTGTGCAAAGTCTCATAGAGGCAAGCCTTTCACAACATCGTTGGTGTAATTTTAAAGTTTTAATTTATGGATATTATATTCCTCATATTAAGCTCAGGGATCCCCCACAGCTGACCCGTACCAGCTAGAGGTCTGAAATTTGGCTTGCATCAACTACTTATGGGTATGAACAAGTGTGCAAAGTCTCATAGAGGGAAGCCTTTCACAACAACTTTGGTGTAATTTTAAAGTTTTAATGTATGGATATTATATTCCTCATATTAAGTTCAGGGGGCCCTCACAGCTAAACCCTACCAGATAGGGGTGTGAAATTTTGCAAGCACTAACTACTTTTGGTTCTGAAAATGTGTGCAAAGGCTCATAGAGGGAAGCCTTTCACAACATCGTTGGTGTAATTTTAAAGTTTTAATGTATGGATATTATATTCCTCATATTAAGCTCAGGGGTCCCCCACAGCTAAACCCTACCAGATAGGGGTGTGAAATTTTGCAAGCACTAACTACTTTTGGGTCTGAAAAAGTGTGCAAAGTGTCATAGAGGCAAGCCTTTCACAACATCGTTGGTGTAATTTTAAAGTTTTAATTTATGGATATTATATTCCTCATATTAAGCTCAGGGGTCCCCCACAGCTGACCCGTACCAGCTAGAGGTCTGAAATTTGGCTTGCATCAACTACTTATGGGTATGAACAAGTCTGCAAAGTCTCATAGAGGGAAGCCTTTCACAACAGATTTGGTGTAATTTTAAATGTATAATTATAGGATATTACCTGCCTCATATTATGCTCAGGGGGGCCTCACCGCTGAACCGTACTAGCTGAAGGTCTGAAATTAGGCAAGAATTAAGTACTTCTGTGTCTGAACGACTGTGCAAAGTCTCATGGAGGTAATCCTTTCACAAAATCTTTGGTGTAATTTTAAAGTTTTAATGTATGGATATTATATTCCTCATATTAAGTTCAGGGGGCCCTCACAGCTAAACCCTACCAGATAGGGGTGTGAAATTTTGCAAGCACTAACTACTTTTGGGTCTGAAAAAGTCTGCAAAGTCTCATAGAGGCAAGCCTTTCACAACATCGTTGGTGTAATTTTAAAGTTTTAATTTATGGATATTATATTCCTCATATTAAGCTCAGGGGTCCCCCACAGCTGACCCGTACCAGCTAGAGGTCTGAAATTTGGCTTGCATCAACTACTTATGGGTATGAACAAGTGTGCAAAGTCTCATAGAGGGAAGCCTTTCACAACAACTTTGGTGTAATTTTAAAGTTTTAATGTATGGATATTATATTCCTCATATTAAGTTCAGGGGGCCCTCACAGCTAAACCCTACCAGATAGGGGTGTGAAATTTTGCAAGCACTAACTACTTTTGGTTCTGAAAATGTGTGCAAAGGCTCATAGAGGGAAGCCTTTCACAACATCGTTGGTGTAATTTTAAAGTTTTAATTTATGGATATTATATTCCTCATATTAAGCTCAGGGGTCCCCCACAGCTGACCCGTACCAGCTAGAGGTCTGAAATTTGGCTTGCATCAACTACTTATGGGTATGAACAAGTGTGCAAAGTCTCATAGAGGGAAGCCTTTCACAACAACTTTGGTGTAATTTTAAAGTTTTAATGTATGGATATTATATTCCTCATATTAAGTTCAGGG
This sequence comes from Paramormyrops kingsleyae, assembly GCF_048594095.1. Lineage (NCBI taxonomy): Eukaryota > Metazoa > Chordata > Actinopteri > Osteoglossiformes > Mormyridae > Paramormyrops > Paramormyrops kingsleyae. The sequence continues at coordinate 335,406 of NW_027325968.1, read as the reverse complement.
GGCCCTCACAGCTAAACCCTACCAGATAGGGGTGTGAAATTTTGCAAGCACTAACTACTTTTGGTTCTGAAAATGTGTGCAAAGGCTCATAGAGGGAAGCCTTTCACAACATCGTTGGTGTAATTTTAAAGTTTTAATGTATGGATATTATATTCCTCATATTAAGCTCAGGGGTCCCCCACAGCTGACCCGTACCAGCTAGAGGTCTGAAATTTGGCTTGCATCAACTACTTATGGGTATGAACAAGTGTGCAAAGTCTCATAGAGGGAAGCCTTTCACAACAGATTTGGTGTAATTTTAAATGTATAATTATAGGATATTACCTGCCTCATATTATGCTCAGGGGGGCCTCACCGCTGAACCGTACTAGCTGAAGGTCTGAAATTAGGCAAGAATTAAGTACTTCTGTGTCTGAACGACTGTGCAAAGTCTCATGGAGGTAATCCTTTCACAAAATCTTTGGTGTAATTTTAAAGTTTTAATGTATGGATATTATATTCCTCATATTAAGTTCAGGGGGCCCTCACAGCTAAACCCTACCAGATAGGGGTGTGAAATTTTGCAAGCACTAACTACTTTTGGGTCTGAAAAAGTCTGCAAAGTCTCATAGAGGCAAGCCTTTCACAACATCGTTGGTGTAATTTTAAAGTTTTAATTTATGGATATTATATTCCTCATATTAAGCTCAGGGGTCCCCCACAGCTGATCCGTACGAGCTAGAGGTCTGGAATTTGTTGTGCATTAACTACTTTTTGCTATAAACCATTGTGCAATGTCTCATGGAGGCAAGCCTTTCACAACAGATTTGGTGTAATTTTAAATTTATAATTACAGGATATTATATGCCTCATATTAAGCTGAGGGGGCCCTCACAGCTGAACCGTACCAGATAGAGGTCTGAAATTTGTTGTGCATTAACTACTTTTTGCTATAAACAATTGTGCAAAGTTTCATAGAGGCAAGCCTTTCACAACAACTTTGGTGTAATTTTAAAGTTTTAATGTATGGATATTATATTCCTCATATTAAGTTCAGGGGGCCCTCACAGCTAAACCCTACCAGATAGGGGTGTGAAATTTTGCAAGCACTAACTACTTTTGGGTCTGAAAAAGTGTGCAAAGTGTCATAGAGGCAAGCCTTTCACAACATCGTTGGTGTAATTTTAAAGTTTTAATTTATGGATATTATATTCCTCATATTAAGCTCAGGGGTCCCCCACAGCTGACCCGTACCAGCTAGAGGTCTGAAATTTGGCTTGCATCAACTACTTATGGGTATGAACAAGTGTGCAAAGTCTCATAGAGGGAAGCCTTTCACAACAGATTTGGTGTAATTTTAAATGTATAATTATAGGATATTACCTGCCTCATATTATGCTCAGGGGGGCCTCACCGCTGAACCGTACTAGCTGAAGGTCTGAAATTAGGCAAGAATTAAGTACTTCTGTGTCTGAACGACTGTGCAAAGTCTCATGGAGGTAATCCTTTCACAAAATCTTTGGTGTAATTTTAAAGTTTTAATGTATGGATATTATATTCCTCATATTAAGTTCAGGGGGCCCTCACAGCTAAACCCTACCAGATAGGGGTGTGAAATTTTGCAAGCACTAACTACTTTTGGGTCTGAAAAAGTCTGCAAAGTCTCATAGAGGCAAGCCTTTCACAACATCGTTGGTGTAATTTTAAAGTTTTAATTTATGGATATTATATTCCTCATATTAAGCTCAGGGGTCCCCCACAGCTGATCCGTACGAGCTAGAGGTCTGGAATTTGTTGTGCATTAACTACTTTTTGCTATAAACCATTGTGCAATGTCTCATGGAGGCAAGCCTTTCACAACAGATTTGGTGTAATTTTAAATTTATAATTACAGGATATTATATGCCTCATATTAAGCTGAGGGGGCCCTCACAGCTGAACCGTACCAGATAGAGGTCTGAAATTTGTTGTGCATTAACTACTTTTTGCTATAAACAATTGTGCAAAGTTTCATAGAGGCAAGCCTTTCACAACAACTTTGGTGTAATTTTAAAGTTTTAATTACAGGATATTATCTGCCTCATATTATGCTCAGGGGGGCCTCACCGCTGAACCGTACCAGCTGGAGCTCTGAAATTTGGCAGAAATTAACTACTTCTGTGTCTGAACGACTGTACAAAGTCTCATGGAGGTAAGCCTTTCACAACAACTTTGGTGTAATTTTAAAGTTTTAATGTATGGATATTATATTCCTCATATTAAGTTCAGCGGGCCCTCACAGCTGAACCATACCAGCTAGTCGTCTGAAATTTGGTATACCTAAACTAGATGTAGGTTTGAACATGTTTGCCAAGTTTCATAAGTGTAGCCGTGACCCCTGACCTGCAGTGACCATTTGAATCTGCCAAGGTTGCCAATGTTAAGTGAATGGATGCACCCCACCTATCATTTGACAGGCCATAACTGCATGTAGGAGTAGCCTAGGAAGATGATTTAAAGTGTTCCTGAAACTAGACAGTCTGCTCTTGAATCACATCTATACATGTCTGTTAAGATTATGCCTTTTTCATTTGAAACAAGCTTGATTTTTATCATAAGTGGCTGCAATGCAGTATATAGGCCGCGCCATTCCAAATAAAAAATATTTTTCTCTAGTCGGTCCATTGAGATGCATTGGGAGCCATTCCTGAGAAAAAATATTATTCTCTAATCTAAAATGATTGGAGCAGACCCACCTATCTTTTGTCAGGTGATATTTCTGTGTGGTATAGAAATAGTGGCCTGAAAATCAGTGTTCACACACTAGACATATGTCAGAACATGTATGCAAAGTTTCATCAGTGCAGCCCTCAACAAATAGCTGCAGTGACCTTTTGAATTTCCTAAAGTCACAGATGCAAGACAATGGGGAGATGATTGACTTTATTTTTCAAAAAACATTAGGGGGTGTCACAGCTGACCCGTACCAGCTAGAGGACTGAAATTTGGCAGGCATCAACTACTTATGGGTATGAACAAGTGTGCAAAGTCTCATGGAGGCAAGCCTTTCACAACAGATTTGGTGTAATTTTAAATTTATAATTACAGGATATTATATGCCTCATATTAAGCTGAGGGGGCCCTCACAGCTGAACCATACCAGATAGAGGTCTGAAATTTGTTGTGCATTAACTACTTTTTGCTATAAACAATTGTGCAAAGTTTCATAGAGGCAAGCCTTTCACAACAACTTTGGTGTAATTTTAAAGTTTTAATGTATGGATATTATATTCCTCATATTAAGTTCAGGGGGCCCTCACAGCTAAACCCTACCAGATAGGGGTGTGAAATTTTGCAAGCACTAACTACTTTTGGTTCTGAAAAAGTGTGCAAAGTCTCATAGAGGGAAGCCTTTCACAACATCGTTGGTGTAATTTTAAAGTTTTAATGTATGGATATTATATTCCTCATATTAAGCTCAGGGGTCCCCCACAGCTAAACCCTACCAGATAGAGGTCTGAAATTTGGCTTGCATCAACTACTTATGGGTATGAACAAGTCTGCAAAGTCTCATAGAGGGAAGCCTTTCACAACAGATTTGGTGTAATTTTAAATTTATAATTATAGGATATTACCTGCCTCATATTATGCTCAGGGGGGCCTCACCGCTGAACCGTACTAGCTGAAGGTCTGAAATTAGGCAAGAATTAAGTACTTCTGTGTCTGAACGACTGTGCAAAGTCTCATGGAGGTAATCCTTTCACAAAATCTTTGGTGTAATTTTAAAGTTTTAATGTATGGATATTATATTCCTCATATTAAGTTCAGGGGGCCCTCACAGCTAAACCCTACCAGATAGGGGTGTGAAATTTTGCAAGCACTAACTACTTTTGGGTCTGAAAAAGTCTGCAAAGTCTCATAGAGGCAAGCCTTTCACAACATCGTTGGTGTAATTTTAAAGTTTTAATTTATGGATATTATATTCCTCATATTAAGCTCAGGGGTCCCCCACAGCTGATCCGTACGAGCTAGAGGTCTGGAATTTGTTGTGCATTAACTACTTTTTGCTATAAACCATTGTGCAAAGTCTCATGGAGGCAAGCCTTTCACAACAGATTTGGTGTAATTTTAAATTTATAATTACAGGATATTATATGCCTCATATTAAGCTGAGGGGGCCCTCACAGCTGACCCGTACCAGCTAGAGGACTGAAATTTGGCAGGCATCAACTACTTATGGGTATGAACAAGTGTGCAAAGTCTCATAGAGGCAAGCCTTTCACAACATCGTTGGTGTAATTTTAAAGTTTTAATTTATGGATATTATATTCCTCATATTAAGCTCAGGGGTCCCCCACAGCTGATCCGTACGAGCTAGAGGTCTGGAATTTGTTGTGCATTAACTACTTTTTGCTATAAACCATTGTGCAATGTCTCATGGAGGCAAGCCTTTCACAACAGATTTGGTGTAATTTTAAATTTATAATTACAGGATATTATATGCTTCATATTAAGCTGAGGGGGCCCTCACAGCTGAACCATACCAGATAGAGGTCTGAAATTTGTTGTGCATTAACTACTTTTTGCTATAAACAATTGTGCAAAGTTTCATAGAGGCAAGCCTTTCACAACAACTTTGGTGTAATTTTAAAGTTTTAATTACAGGATATTATCTGCCTCATATTATGCTCAGGGGGGCCTCACCGCTGAACGGTACCAGCTGGAGCTCTGAAATTTGGCAGAAATTAACTACTTCTGTGTCTGAACGACTGTGCAAAGTCTCATAGAGGCAAGCCTTTCACAACATCGTTGGTGTAATTTTAAAGTTTTAATTTATGGATATTATATTCCTCATATTAAGCTCAGGGGTCCCCCACAGCTGACCCGTACCAGCTAGAGGTCTGAAATTTGGCTTGCATCAACTACTTATGGGTATGAACAAGTGTGCAAAGTCTCATAGAGGGAAGCCTTTCACAACAACTTTGGTGTAATTTTAAAGTTTTAATGTATGGATATTATATTCCTCATATTAAGTTCAGGGGGCCCTCACAGCTAAACCCTACCAGATAGGGGTGTGAAATTTTGCAAGCACTAACTACTTTTGGTTCTGAAAATGTGTGCAAAGGCTCATAGAGGGAAGCCTTTCACAACATCGTTGGTGTAATTTTAAAGTTTTAATGTATGGATATTATATTCCTCATATTAAGCTCAGGGGTCCCCCACAGCTAAACCCTACCAGATAGGGGTGTGAAATTTTGCAAGCACTAACTACTTTTGGGTCTGAAAAAGTGTGCAAAGTGTCATAGAGGCAAGCCTTTCACAACATCGTTGGTGTAATTTTAAAGTTTTAATTTATGGATATTATATTCCTCATATTAAGCTCAGGGGTCCCCCACAGCTGACCCGTACCAGCTAGAGGTCTGAAATTTGGCTTGCATCAACTACTTATGGGTATGAACAAGTCTGCAAAGTCTCATAGAGGGAAGCCTTTCACAACAGATTTGGTGTAATTTTAAATGTATAATTATAGGATATTACCTGCCTCATATTATGCTCAGGGGGGCCTCACCGCTGAACCGTACTAGCTGAAGGTCTGAAATTAGGCAAGAATTAAGTACTTCTGTGTCTGAACGACTGTGCAAAGTCTCATGGAGGTAATCCTTTCACAAAATCTTTGGTGTAATTTTAAAATTTTAATGTATGGATATTATATTCCTCATATTAAGTTCAGGGGGCCCTCACAGCTAAACCCTACCAGATAGGGGTGTGAAATTTTGCAAGCACTAACTACTTTTGGGTCTGAAAAAGTCTGCAAAGTCTCATAGAGGCAAGCCTTTCACAACATCGTTGGTGTAATTTTAAAGTTTTAATTTATGGATATTATATTCCTCATATTAAGCTCAGGGGTCCCCCACAGCTGATCCGTACGAGCTAGAGGTCTGGAATTTGTTGTGCATTAACTACTTTTTGCTATAAACCATTGTGCAATGTCTCATGGAGGCAAGCCTTTCACAACAGATTTGGTGTAATTTTAAATTTATAATTACAGGATATTATATGCCTCATATTAAGCTGAGGGGGCCCTCACAGCTGAACCGTACCAGATAGAGGTCTGAAATTTGTTGTGCATTAACTACTTTTTGCTATAAACAATTGTGCAAAGTTTCATAGAGGCAAGCCTTTCACAACAACTTTGGTGTAATTTTAAAGTTTTAATTACAGGATATTATCTGCCTCATATTATGCTCAGGGGGGCCTCACCGCTGAACCGTACCAGCTGGAGCTCTGAAATTTGGCAGAAATTAACTACTTCTGTGTCTGAACGACTGTGCAAAGTCTCATGGAGGTAAGCCTTTCACAACAACTTTGGTGTAATTTTAAAGTTTTAATGTATGGATATTATATTCCTCATATTAAGTTCAGCGGGCCCTCACAGCTGAACCATACCAGCTCGTCGTCTGAAATTTGGTATACCTAAACTAGATGTAGGTTTGAACATGTTTGCCAAGTTTCATAAGTGTAGCCGTGACCCCTGACCTGCAGTGACCATTTGAATCTGCCAAGGTTGCCAATGTTAAGTGAATGGATGCACCCCACCTATCATTTGACAGGCCATAACTGCATGTAGGAGTAGCCTAGGAAGATGCTTAAAAGTGTTCCTGAAACTAGACAGTCTGCTCTTGAATCACATCTATACATGTCTGTTAAGATTATGCCTTTTTCATTTGAAACAAGCTTGATTTTTATCATAAGTGGCTGCAATGCAGTATATAGGCCGCGCCATTCCAAATAAAAAATATTTTTCTCTAGTCGGTCCATTGAGATGCATTGGGAGCCATTCCAGAGAAAAAATATTATTCTCTAATCTAAAATGATTGGAGCAGACCCACCTATCTTTTGTCAGGTGATATTTCTGTGTGGTATAGAAATAGTGGCCTGAAAATCAGTGTTCACACACTAGACATATGTCAGAACATGTATGCAAAGTTTCATCAGTGCAGCCCTCAACAAATAGCTGCAGTGACCTTTTGAATTTCCTAAAGTCACAGATGCAAGACAATGGGGAGATGATTGACTTTATTTTTCAAAAAACATTAGGGGGTGTCACAGCTGACCCGTACCAGCTAGAGGACTGAAATTTGGCAGGCATCAACTACTTATGGGTATGAACAAGTGTGCAAAGTCTCATGGAGGCAAGCCTTTCACAACAGATTTGGTGTAATTTTAAATTTATAATTACAGGATATTATATGCTTCATATTAAGCTGAGGGGGCCCTCACAGCTGAACCATACCAGATAGAGGTCTGAAATTTGTTGTGCATTAACTACTTTTTGCTATAAACAATTGTGCAAAGTTTCATAGAGGCAAGCCTTTCACAACAACTTTGGTGTAATTTTAAAGTTTTAATTACAGGATATTATCTGCCTCATATTATGCTCAGGGGGGCCTCACCGCTGAACGGTACCAGCTGGAGCTCTGAAATTTGGCAGAAATTAACTACTTCTGTGTCTGAACGACTGTGCAAAGTCTCATAGAGGCAAGCCTTTCACAACATCGTTGGTGTAATTTTAAAGTTTTAATTTATGGATATTATATTCCTCATATTAAGCTCAGGGGTCCCTCACAGCTGATCCGTACGAGCTAGAGGTCTGGAATTTGTTGTGCATTAACTACTTTTTGCTATAAACCATTGTGCAAAGTCTCATGGAGGCAAGCCTTTCACAACAGATTTGGTGTAATTTTAAATTTATAATTACAGGATATTATATGCCTCATATTAAGCTGAGGGGGCCCTCACAGCTGAACCGTACCAGATAGAGGTCTGAAATTTGTTGTGCATTAACTACTTTTTGCTATAAACAATTGTGCAAAGTTTCATAGAGGCAAGCCTTTCACAACAACTTTGGTGTAATTTTAAAGTTTTAATTACAGGATATTATCTGCCTCATATTATGCTCAGGGGGGCCTCACCGCTGAACCGTACTAGCTGGAGCTCTGAAATTTGGCAGAAATGAACTACTTCTGTGTCTGAACGACTGTGCAAAGTCTCATGGAGGTAAGCCTTTCACAACAACTTTGGTGTAATTTTAAAGTTTTAATGTATGGATATTATATTCCTCATATTAAGTTCAGCGGGCCCTCACAGCTGAACCATACCAGCTCGTCGTCTGAAATTTGGTACACCTAAACTAGATGTAGGTTTGAACATGTTTGCCAAGTTTCATAAGTGTAGCCGTGACCCCTGACCTACAGTGACCATTTGAATCTGCCAAGGTTGCCAATGTTAAGTGAATGGATGCACCCCACCTATCATTTGACAGGCCATAACTGCATGTAGGAGTAGCCTAGGAAGATGCTTAAAAGTGTTCCTGAAACTAGACAGTCTGCTCTTGAATCACATCTATACATGTCTGTTAAGATTATGCCTTTTTCATTTGAAACAAGCTTGATTTTTATCATAAGTGGCTGCAATGCAGTATATAGGCCGCGCCATTCCAAATAAAAAATATTTTTCTCTAGTCGGTCCATTGAGATGCATTGGGAGCCATTCCAGAGAAAAAATATTATTCTCTAATCTAAAATGATTGGAGCAGACCCACCTATCTTTTGTCAGGTGATATTTCTGTGTGGTATAGAAATAGTGGCCTGAAAATCAGTGTTCACACACTAGACATATGTCAGAACATGTATGCAAAGTTTCATCAGTGCAGCCCTCAACAAATAGCTGCAGTGACCTTTTGAATTTCCTAAAGTCACAGATGCAAGACAATGGGGAGATGATTGACTTTATTTTTCAAAAAACATTAGGGGGTGTCACAGCTGACCCGTACCAGCTAGAGGACTGAAATTTTGCAGGCATCAACTACTTATGGGTATGAACAAGTGTGCAAAGTCTCATGGAGGCAAGCCTTTCACAACAGATTTGGTGTAATTTTAAATTTATAATTACAGGATATTATATGCTTCATATTAAGCTGAGGGGGCCCTCACAGCTGAACCATACCAGATAGAGGTCTGAAATTTGTTGTGCGTTAACTACTTTTTGCTATAAACAATTGTGCAAAGTTTCATAGAGGCAAGCCTTTCACAACAACTTTGGTGTAATTTTAAAGTTTTAATTACAGGATATTATCTGCCTCATATTATGCTCAGGGGGGCCTCACCGCTGAACGGTACCAGCTGGAGCTCTGAAATTTGGCAGAAATTAACTACTTCTGTGTCTGAACGACTGTGCAAAGTCTCATAGAGGCAAGCCTTTCACAACATCGTTGGTGTAATTTTAAAGTTTTAATTTATGGATATTATATTCCTCATATTAAGCTCAGGGGTCCCCCACAGCTGACCCGTACCAGCTAGAGGTCTGAAATTTGGCTTGCATCAACTACTTATGGGTATGAACAAGTGTGCAAAGTCTCATAGAGGGAAGCCTTTCACAACAACTTTGGTGTAATTTTAAAGTTTTAATGTATGGATATTATATTCCTCATATTAAGTTCAGGGGGCCCTCACAGCTAAACCCTACCAGATAGGGGTGTGAAATTTTGCAAGCACTAACTACTTTTGGTTCTGAAAATGTGTGCAAAGGCTCATAGAGGGAAGCCTTTCACAACATCGTTGGTGTAATTTTAAAGTTTTAATGTATGGATATTATATTCCTCATATTAAGCTCAGGGGTCCCCCACAGCTAAACCCTACCAGATAGGGGTGTGAAATTTTGCAAGCACTAACTACTTTTGGGTCTGAAAAAGTGTGCAAAGTGTCATAGAGGCAAGCCTTTCACAACATCGTTGGTGTAATTTTAAAGTTTTAATTTATGGATATTATATTCCTCATATTAAGCTCAGGGGTCCCCCACAGCTCACCCGTACCAGCTAGAGGTCTGAAATTTGGCTTGCATCAACTACTTATGGGTATGAACAAGTGTGCAAAGTCTCATAGAGGGAAGCCTTTCACAACAGATTTGGTGTAATTTTAAATGTATAATTATAGGATATTACCTGCCTCATATTATGCTCAGGGGGGCCTCACCGCTGAACCGTACTAGCTGAAGGTCTGAAATTAGGCAAGAATTAAGTACTTCTGTGTCTGAACGACTGTGCAAAGTCTCATGGAGGTAATCCTTTCACAAAATCTTTGGTGTAATTTTAAAGTTTTAATGTATGGATATTATATTCCTCATATTAAGTTCAGGGGGCCCTCACAGCTAAACCCTACCAGATAGGGGTGTGAAATTTTGCAAGCACTAACTACTTTTGGGTCTGAAAAAGTCTGCAAAGTCTCATAGAGGCAAGCCTTTCACAACATCGTTGGTGTAATTTTAAAGTTTTAATTTATGGATATTATATTCCTCATATTAAGCTCAGGGGTCCCCCACAGCTGATCCGTACGAGCTAGAGGTCTGGAATTTGTTGTGCATTAACTACTTTTTGCTATAAACCATTGTGCAATGTCTCATGGAGGCAAGCCTTTCACAACAGATTTGGTGTAATTTTAAAGTTTTAATTACAGGATATTATCTGCCTCATATTATGCTCAGGGGGGCCTCACCGCTGAACCGTACCAGCTGGAGCTCTGAAATTTGGCAGAAATTAACTACTTCTGTGTCTGAACGACTGTACAAAGTCTCATGGAGGTAAGCCTTTCACAACAACTTTGGTGTAATTTTAAAGTTTTAATGTATGGATATTATATTCCTCATATTAAGTTCAGCGGGCCCTCACAGCTGAACCATACCAGCTAGTCGTCTGAAATTTGGTATACCTAAACTAGATGTAGGTTTGAACATGTTTGCCAAGTTTCATAAGTGTAGCCGTGACCCCTGACCTGCAGTGACCATTTGAATCTGCCAAGGTTGCCAATGTTAAGTGAATGGATGCACCCCACCTATCATTTGACAGGCCATAACTGCATGTAGGAGTAGCCTAGGAAGATGATTTAAAGTGTTCCTGAAACTAGACAGTCTGCTCTTGAATCACATCTCTACATGTCTGTTAAGATTATGCCTTTTTCATTTGAAACAAGCTTGATTTTTATCATAAGTGGCTGCAATGCAGTATATAGGCCGCGACATTCCAAATAAAAAATATTTTTCTCTAGTCGGTCCATTGAGATGCATTGGGAGCCATTCCAGAGAAAAAATATTATTCTCTAATCTAAAATGATTGGAGCAGACCCACCTATCTTTTGTCAGGTGATATTTCTGTGTGGTATAGAAATAGTGGCCTGAAAATCAGTGTTCACACACTAGACATATGTCAGAACATGTATGCAAAGTTTCATCAGTGCAGCCCTCAACAAATAGCTGCAGTGACCTTTTGAATTTCCTAAAGTCACAGATGCAAGACAATGGGGAGATGATTGACTTTATTTTTCAAAAAACATTAGGGGGTGTCACAGCTGACCCGTACCAGCTAGAGGACTGAAATTTGGCAGGCATCAACTACTTATGGGTATGAACAAGTGTGCAAAGTCTCATGGAGGCAAGCCTTTCACAACAGATTTGGTGTAATTTTAAATTTATAATTACAGGATATTATATGCCTCATATTAAGCTGAGGGGGCCCTCACAGCTGAACCATACCAGATAGAGGTCTGAAATTTGTTGTGCATTAACTACTTTTTGCTATAAACAATTGTGCAAAGTTTCATAGAGGCAAGCCTTTCACAACAACTTTGGTGTAATTTTAAAGTTTTAATGTATGGATATTATATTCCTCATATTAAGTTCAGGGGGCCCTCACAGCTAAACCCTACCAGATAGGGGTGTGAAATTTTGCAAGCACTAACTACTTTTGGTTCTGAAAAAGTGTGCAAAGTCTCATAGAGGGAAGCCTTTCACAACATCGTTGGTGTAATTTTAAAGTTTTAATGTATGGATATTATATTCCTCATATTAAGCTCAGGGGTCCCCCACAGCTAAACCCTACCAGATAGAGGTCTGAAATTTGGCTTGCATCAACTACTTATGGGTATGAACAAGTCTGCAAAGTCTCATAGAGGGAAGCCTTTCACAACAGATTTGGTGTAATTTTAAATTTATAATTATAGGATATTACCTGCCTCATATTATGCTCAGGGGGGCCTCACCGCTGAACCGTACTAGCTGAAGGTCTGAAATTAGGCAAGAATTAAGTACTTCTGTGTCTGAACGACTGTGCAAAGTCTCATGGAGGTAATCCTTTCACAAAATCTTTGGTGTAATTTTAAAGTTTTAATGTATGGATATTATATTCCTCATATTAAGTTCAGGGGGCCCTCACAGCTAAACCCTACCAGATAGGGGTGTGAAATTTTGCAAGCACTAACTACTTTTGGGTCTGAAAAAGTCTGCAAAGTCTCATAGAGGCAAGCCTTTCACAACATCGTTGGTGTAATTTTAAAGTTTTAATTTATGGATATTATATTCCTCATATTAAGCTCAGGGGTCCCCCACAGCTGATCCGTACGAGCTAGAGGTCTGGAATTTGTTGTGCATTAACTACTTTTTGCTATAAACCATTGTGCAATGTCTCATGGAGGCAAGCCTTTCACAACAGATTTGGTGTAATTTTAAATTTATAATTACAGGATATTATATGCCTCATATTAAGCTGAGGGGGCCCTCACAGCTGAACCGTACCAGATAGAGGTCTGAAATTTGTTGTGCATTAACTACTTTTTGCTATAAACAATTGTGCAAAGTTTCATAGAGGCAAGCCTTTCACAACAACTTTGGTGTAATTTTAAAGTTTTAATTACAGGATATTTTCTGCCTCATATTATGCTCAGGGGGGCCTCACCGCTGAACCGTACCAGCTGGAGCTCTGAAATTTGGCAGAAATTAACTACTTCTGTGTCTGAACGACTGTACAAAGTCTCATGGAGGTAAGCCTTTCACAACAACTTTGGTGTAATTTTAAAGTTTTAATGTATGGATATTATATTCCTCATATTAAGTTCAGCGGGCCCTCACAGCTGAACCATACCAGCTAGTCGTCTGAAATTTGGTATACCTAAACTAGATGTAGGTTTGAACATGTTTGCCAAGTTTCATAAGTGTAGCCGTGACCCCTGACCTGCAGTGACCATTTGAATCTGCCAAGGTTGCCAATGTTAAGTGAATGGATGCACCCCACCTATCATTTGACAGGCCATAACTGCATGTAGGAGTAGCCTAGGAAGATGATTTAAAGTGTTCCTGAAACTAGACAGTCTGCTCTTGAATCACATCTCTACATGTCTGTTAAGATTATGCCTTTTTCATTTGAAACAAGCTTGATTTTTATCATAAGTGGCTGCAATGCAGTATATAGGCCGCGACATTCCAAATAAAAAATATTTTTCTCTAGTCGGTCCATTGAGATGCATTGGGAGCCATTCCAGAGAAAAAATATTATTCTCTAATCTAAAATGATTGGAGCAGACCCACCTATCTTTTGTCAGGTGATATTTCTGTGTGGTATAGAAATAGTGGCCTGAAAATCAGTGTTCACACACTAGACATATGTCAGAACATGTATGCAAAGTTTCATCAGTGCAGCCCTCAACAAATAGCTGCAGTGACCTTTTGAATTTCCTAAAGTCACAGATGCAAGACAATGGGGAGATGATTGACTTTATTTTTCAAAAAACATTAGGGGGTGTCACAGCTGACCCGTACCAGCTAGAGGACTGAAATTTGGCAGGCATCAACTACTTATGGGTATGAACAAGTGTGCAAAGTCTCATGGAGGCAAGCCTTTCACAACAGATTTGGTGTAATTTTAAATTTATAATTACAGGATATTATATGCCTCATATTAAGCTGAGGGGGCCCTCACAGCTGAACCATACCAGATAGAGGTCTGAAATTTGTTGTGCATTAACTACTTTTTGCTATAAACAATTGTGCAAAGTTTCATAGAGGCAAGCCTTTCACAACAACTTTGGTGTAATTTTAAAGTTTTAATGTATGGATATTATATTCCTCATATTAAGTTCAGGGGGCCCTCACAGCTAAACCCTACCAGATAGGGGTGTGAAATTTTGCAAGCACTAACTACTTTTGGTTCTGAAAAAGTGTGCAAAGTCTCATAGAGGGAAGCCTTTCACAACATCGTTGGTGTAATTTTAAAGTTTTAATGTATGGATATTATATTCCTCATATTAAGCTCAGGGGTCCCCCACAGCTAAACCCTACCAGATAGAGGTCTGAAATTTGGCTTGCATCAACTACTTATGGGTATGAACAAGTCTGCAAAGTCTCATAGAGGGAAGCCTTTCACAACAGATTTGGTGTAATTTTAAATTTATAATTATAGGATATTACCTGCCTCATATTATGCTCAGGGGGGCCTCACCGCTGAACCGTACTAGCTGAAGGTCTGAAATTAGGCAAGAATTAAGTACGTCTGTGTCTGAACGACTGTGCAAAGTCTCATGGAGGTAATCCTTTCACAAAATCTTTGGTGTAATTTTAAAGTTTTAATGTATGGATATTATATTCCTCATATTAAGTTCAGGGGGCCCTCACAGCTAAACCCTACCAGATAGGGGTGTGAAATTTTGCAAGCACTAACTACTTTTGGGTCTGAAAAAGTCTGCAAAGTCTCATAGAGGCAAGCCTTTCACAACATCGTTGGTGTAATTTTATATTTTTAATTTATGGATATTATATTCCTCATATTAAGCTCAGGGGTCCCCCACAGCTGATCCGTACGAGCTAGAGGTCTGGAATTTGTTGTGCATTAACTACTTTTTGCTATAAACCATTGTGCAAAGTCTCATGGAGGCAAGCCTTTCACAACAGATTTGGTGTAATTTTAAATTTATAATTACAGGATATTATATGCCTCATATTAAGCTGAGGGGGCCCTCACAGCTGACCCGTACCAGCTAGAGGACTGAAATTTGGCAGGCATCAACTACTTATGGGTATGAACAAGTGTGCAAAGTCTCATGGAGGCAAGCCTTTCACAACAGATTTGGTGTAATTTTAAATTTATAATTACAGGATATTATATGCTTCATATTAAGCTGAGGGGGCCCTCACAGCTGAACCATACCAGATAGAGGTCTGAAATTTGTTGTGCATTAACTACTTTTTGCTATAAACAATTGTGCAAAGTTTCATAGAGGCAAGCCTTTCACAACAACTTTGGTGTAATTTTAAAGTTTTAATTACAGGATATTATCTGCCTCATATTATGCTCAGGGGGGCCTCACCGCTGAACCGTACCAGCTGGAGCTCTGAAATTTGGCAGAAATTAACTACTTCTGTGTCTGAACGACTGTACAAAGTCTCATGGAGGTAAGCCTTTCACAACAACTTTGGTGTAATTTTAAAGTTTTAATGTATGGATATTATATTCCTCATATTAAGTTCAGCGGGCCCTCACAGCTGAACCATACCAGCTAGTCGTCTGAAATTTGGTATACCTAAACTAGATGTAGGTTTGAACATGTTTGCCAAGTTTCATAAGTGTAGCCGTGACCCCTGACCTGCAGTGACCATTTGAATCTGCCAAGGTTGCCAATGTTAAGTGAATGGATGCACCCCACCTATCATTTGACAGGCCATAACTGCATGTAGGAGTAGCCTAGGAAGATGATTTAAAGTGTTCCTGAAACTAGACAGTCTGCTCTTGAATCACATCTATACATGTCTGTTAAGATTATGCCTTTTTCATTTGAAACAAGCTTGATTTTTATCATAAGTGGCTGCAATGCAGTATATAGGCCGCGCCATTCCAAATAAAAAATATTTTTCTCTAGTCGGTCCATTGAGATGCATTGGGAGCCATTCCAGAGAAAAAATATTATTCTCTAATCTAAAATGATTGGAGCAGACCCACCTATCTTTTGTCAGGTGATATTTCTGTGTGGTATAGAAATAGTGGCCTGAAAATCAGTGTTCACACACTAGACATATGTCAGAACATGTATGCAAAGTTTCATCAGTGCAGCCCTCAACAAATAGCTGCAGTGACCTTTTGAATTTCCTAAAGTCACAGATGCAAGACAATGGGGAGATGATTGACTTTATTTTTCAAAAAACATTAGGGGGTGTCACAGCTGACCCGTACCAGCTAGAGGACTGAAATTTGGCAGGCATCAACTACTTATGGGTATGAACAAGTGTGCAAAGTCTCATGGAGGCAAGCCTTTCACAACAGATTTGGTGTAATTTTAAATTTATAATTACAGGATATTATATGCCTCATATTAAGCTGAGGGGGCCCTCACAGCTGAACCATACCAGATAGAGGTCTGAAATTTGTTGTGCATTAACTACTTTTTGCTATAAACAATTGTGCAAAGTTTCATAGAGGCAAGCCTTTCACAACAACTTTGGTGTAATTTTAAAGTTTTAATGTATGGATATTATATTCCTCATATTAAGTTCAGGGGGCCCTCACAGCTAAACCCTACCAGATAGGGGTGTGAAATTTTGCAAGCACTAACTACTTTTGGGTCTGAAAAAGTGTGCAAAGTGTCATAGAGGCAAGCCTTTCACAACATCGTTGGTGTAATTTTAAAGTTTTAATTTATGGATATTATATTCCTCATATTAAGCTCAGGGGTCCCCCACAGCTGACCCGTACCAGCTAGAGGTCTGAAATTTGGCTTGCATCAACTACTTATGGGTATGAACAAGTGTGCAAAGTCTCATAGAGGGAAGCCTTTCACAACAGATTTGGTGTAATTTTAAATGTATAATTATAGGATATTACCTGCCTCATATTATGCTCAGGGGGGCCTCACCGCTGAACCGTACTAGCTGAAGGTCTGAAATTAGGCAAGAATTAAGTACTTCTGTGTCTGAACGACTGTGCAAAGTCTCATGGAGGTAATCCTTTCACAAAATCTTTGGTGTAATTTTAAAGTTTTAATGTATGGATATTATATTCCTCATATTAAGTTCAGGGGGCCCTCACAGCTAAACCCTACCAGATAGGGGTGTGAAATTTTGCAAGCACTAACTACTTTTGGGTCTGAAAAAGTCTGCAAAGTCTCATAGAGGCAAGCCTTTCACAACATCGTTGGTGTAATTTTAAAGTTTTAATTTATGGATATTATATTCCTCATATTAAGCTCAGGGGTCCCCCACAGCTGATCCGTACGAGCTAGAGGTCTGGAATTTGTTGTGCATTAACTACTTTTTGCTATAAACCATTGTGCAATGTCTCATGGAGGCAAGCCTTTCACAACAGATTTGGTGTAATTTTAAATTTATAATTACAGGATATTATATGCCTCATATTAAGCTGAGGGGGCCCTCACAGCTGAACCGTACCAGATAGAGGTCTGAAATTTGTTGTGCATTAACTACTTTTTGCTATAAACAATTGTGCAAAGTTTCATAGAGGCAAGCCTTTCACAACAACTTTGGTGTAATTTTAAAGTTTTAATTACAGGATATTATCTGCCTCATATTATGCTCAGGGGGGCCTCACCGCTGAACCGTACCAGCTGGAGCTCTGAAATTTGGCAGAAATTAACTACTTCTGTGTCTGAACGACTGTACAAAGTCTCATGGAGGTAAGCCTTTCACAACAACTTTGGTGTAATTTTAAAGTTTTAATGTATGGATATTATATTCCTCATATTAAGTTCAGCGGGCCCTCACAGCTGAACCATACCAGCTAGTCGTCTGAAATTTGGTATACCTAAACTAGATGTAGGTTTGAACATGTTTGCCAAGTTTCATAAGTGTAGCCGTGACCCCTGACCTGCAGTGACCATTTGAATCTGCCAAGGTTGCCAATGTTAAGTGAATGGATGCACCCCACCTATCATTTGACAGGCCATAACTGCATGTAGGAGTAGCCTAGGAAGATGATTTAAAGTGTTCCTGAAACTAGACAGTCTGCTCTTGAATCACATCTCTACATGTCTGTTAAGATTATGCCTTTTTCATTTGAAACAAGCTTGATTTTTATCATAAGTGGCTGCAATGCAGTATATAGGCCGCGACATTCCAAATAAAAAATATTTTTCTCTAGTCGGTCCATTGAGATGCATTGGGAGCCATTCCAGAGAAAAAATATTATTCTCTAATCTAAAATGATTGGAGCAGACCCACCTATCTTTTGTCAGGTGATATTTCTGTGTGGTATAGAAATAGTGGCCTGAAAATCAGTGTTCACACACTAGACATATGTCAGAACATGTATGCAAAGTTTCATCAGTGCAGCCCTCAACAAATAGCTGCAGTGACCTTTTGAATTTCCTAAAGTCACAGATGCAAGACAATGGGGAGATGATTGACTTTATTTTTCAAAAAACATTAGGGGGTGTCACAGCTGACCCGTACCAGCTAGAGGACTGAAATTTGGCAGGCATCAACTACTTATGGGTATGAACAAGTGTGCAAAGTCTCATGGAGGCAAGCCTTTCACAACAGATTTGGTGTAATTTTAAATTTATAATTACAGGATATTATATGCCTCATATTAAGCTGAGGGGGCCCTCACAGCTGAACCATACCAGATAGAGGTCTGAAATTTGTTGTGCATTAACTACTTTTTGCTATAAACAATTGTGCAAAGTTTCATAGAGGCAAGCCTTTCACAACAACTTTGGTGTAATTTTAAAGTTTTAATGTATGGATATTATATTCCTCATATTAAGTTCAGGGGGCCCTCACAGCTAAACCCTACCAGATAGGGGTGTGAAATTTTGCAAGCACTAACTACTTTTGGTTCTGAAAAAGTGTGCAAAGTCTCATAGAGGGAAGCCTTTCACAACATCGTTGGTGTAATTTTAAAGTTTTAATGTATGGATATTATATTCCTCATATTAAGCTCAGGGGTCCCCCACAGCTAAACCCTACCAGATAGAGGTCTGAAATTTGGCTTGCATCAACTACTTATGGGTATGAACAAGTCTGCAAAGTCTCATAGAGGGAAGCCTTTCACAACAGATTTGGTGTAATTTTAAATTTATAATTATAGGATATTACCTGCCTCATATTATGCTCAGGGGGGCCTCACCGCTGAACCGTACTAGCTGAAGGTCTGAAATTAGGCAAGAATTAAGTACTTCTGTGTCTGAACGACTGTGCAAAGTCTCATGGAGGTAATCCTTTCACAAAATCTTTGGTGTAATTTTAAAGTTTTAATGTATGGATATTATATTCCTCATATTAAGTTCAGGGGGCCCTCACAGCTAAACCCTACCAGATAGGGGTGTGAAATTTTGCAAGCACTAACTACTTTTGGGTCTGAAAAAGTCTGCAAAGTCTCATAGAGGCAAGCCTTTCACAACATCGTTGGTGTAATTTTATATTTTTAATTTATGGATATTATATTCCTCATATTAAGCTCAGGGGTCCCCCACAGCTGATCCGTACGAGCTAGAGGTCTGGAATTTGTTGTGCATTAACTACTTTTTGCTATAAACCATTGTGCAAAGTCTCATGGAGGCAAGCCTTTCACAACAGATTTGGTGTAATTTTAAATTTATAATTACAGGATATTATATGCCTCATATTAAGCTGAGGGGGCCCTCACAGCTGACCCGTACCAGCTAGAGGACTGAAATTTGGCAGGCATCAACTACTTATGGGTATGAACAAGTGTGCAAAGTCTCATGGAGGCAAGCCTTTCACAACAGATTTGGTGTAATTTTAAATTTATAATTACAGGATATTATATGCTTCATATTAAGCTGAGGGGGCCCTCACAGCTGAACCATACCAGATAGAGGTCTGAAATTTGTTGTGCATTAACTACTTTTTGCTATAAACAATTGTGCAAAGTTTCATAGAGGCAAGCCTTTCACAACAACTTTGGTGTAATTTTAAAGTTTTAATTACAGGATATTATCTGCCTCATATTATGCTCAGGGGGGCCTCACCGCTGAACCGTAACAGCTGGAGCTCTGAAATTTGGCAGAAATTAACTACTTCTGTGTCTGAACGACTGTACAAAGTCTCATGGAGGTAAGCCTTTCACAACAACTTTGGTGTAATTTTAAAGTTTTAATGTATGGATATTATATTCCTCATATTAAGTTCAGCGGGCCCTCACAGCTGAACCATACCAGCTAGTCGTCTGAAATTTGGTATACCTAAACTAGATGTAGGTTTGAACATGTTTGCCAAGTTTCATAAGTGTAGCCGTGACCCCTGACCTGCAGTGACCATTTGAATCTGCCAAGGTTGCCAATGTTAAGTGAATGGATGCACCCCACCTATCATTTGACAGGCCATAACTGCATGTAGGAGTAGCCTAGGAAGATGATTTAAAGTGTTCCTGAAACTAGACAGTCTGCTCTTGAATCACATCTATACATGTCTGTTAAGATTATGCCTTTTTCATTTGAAACAAGCTTGATTTTTATCATAAGTGGCTGCAATGCAGTATATAGGCCGCGCCATTCCAAATAAAAAATATTTTTCTCTAGTCGGTCCATTGAGATGCATTGGGAGCCATTCCAGAGAAAAAATATTATTCTCTAATCTAAAATGATTGGAGCAGACCCACCTATCTTTTGTCAGGTGATATTTCTGTGTGGTATAGAAATAGTGGCCTGAAAATCAGTGTTCACACACTAGACATATGTCAGAACATGTATGCAAAGTTTCATCAGTGCAGCCCTCAACAAATAGCTGCAGTGACCTTTTGAATTTCCTAAAGTCACAGATGCAAGACAATGGGGAGATGATTGACTTTATTTTTCAAAAAACATTAGGGGGTGTCACAGCTGACCCGTACCAGCTAGAGGACTGAAATTTGGCAGGCATCAACTTCTTATGGGTATGAACAAGTGTGCAAAGTCTCATGGAGGCAAGCCTTTCACAACAGATTTGGTGTAATTTTAAATTTATAATTACAGGATATTATATGCCTCATATTAAGCTGAGGGGGCCCTCACAGCTGAACCATACCAGATAGAGGTCTGAAATTTGTTGTGCATTAACTACTTTTTGCTATAAACAATTGTGCAAAGTTTCATAGAGGCAAGCCTTTCACAACAACTTTGGTGTAATTTTAAAGTTTTAATGTATGGATATTATATTCCTCATATTAAGTTCAGGGGGCCCTCACAGCTAAACCCTACCAGATAGGGGTGTGAAATTTTGCAAGCACTAACTACTTTTGGTTCTGAAAAAGTCTGCAAAGTCTCATAGAGGGAAGCCTTTCACAACATCGTTGGTGTAATTTTAAAGTTTTAATGTATGGATATTATATTCCTCATATTAAGCTCAGGGGTCCCCCACAGCTAAACCCTACCAGATAGAGGTCTGAAATTTGGCTTGCATCAACTACTTATGGGTATGAACAAGTGTGCAAAGTCTCATAGAGGGAAGCCTTTCACAACAGATTTGGTGTAATTTTAAATTTATAATTATAGGATATTACCTGCCTCATATTATGCTCAGGGGGGCCTCACCGCTGAACCGTACTAGCTGAAGGTCTGAAATTAGGCAAGAATTAAGTACTTCTGTGTCTGAACGACTGTGCAAAGTCTCATGGAGGTAATCCTTTCACAAAATCTTTGGTGTAATTTTAAAGTTTTAATGTATGGATATTATATTCCTCATATTAAGTTCAGGGGGCCCTCACAGCTAAACCCTACCAGATAGGGGTGTGAAATTTTGCAAGCACTAACTACTTTTGGGTCTGAAAAAGTCTGCAAAGTCTCATAGAGGCAAGCCTTTCACAACATCGTTGGTGTAATTTTAAAGTTTTAATTTATGGATATTATATTCCTCATATTAAGCTCAGGGGTCCCCCACAGCTGATCCGTACGAGCTAGAGGTCTGGAATTTGTTGTGCATTAACTACTTTTTGCTATAAACCATTGTGCAAAGTCTCATGGAGGCAAGCCTTTCACAACAGATTTGGTGTAATTTTAAATTTATAATTACAGGATATTATATGCCTCTTATTAAGCTGAGGGGGCCCTCACAGCTGAACCGTACCAGATAGAGGTCTGAAATTTGTTGTGCATTAACTACTTTTTGCTATAAACAATTTTGCAAAGTTTCATAGAGGCAAGCCTTTCACAACAACTTTGGTGTAATTTTAAAGTTTTAATTACAGGATATTATCTGCCTCATATTATGCTCAGGGGGGCCTCACCGCTGAACCGTACCAGCTGGAGCTCTGAAATTTGGCAGAAATTAACTACTTCTGTGTCTGAACGACTGTGCAAAGTCTCATGGAGGTAAGCCTTTCACAACAACTTTGGTGTAATTTTAAAGTTTTAATGTATGGATATTATATTCCTCATATTAAGTTCAGCGGGCCCTCACAGCTGAACCATACCAGCTAGTCGTCTGAAATTTGGTATACCTAAACTAGATGTAGGTATGAACATGTTTGCCAAGTTTCATAAGTGTAGCCGTGACCCCTGACCTGCAGTGACCATTTGAATCTGCCAAGGTTGCCAATGTTAAGTGAATGGATGCACCCCACCTATCATTTGACAGGCCATAACTGCATGTAGGAGTAGCCTAGGAAGATGGTTTAAAGTGTTCCTGAAACTAGACAGTCTGCTCTTGAATCACATCTATACATGTCTGTTAAGATTATGCCTTTTTCATTTGAAACAAGCTTGATTTTTATCATAAGTGGCTGCAATGCAGTATATAGGCCGCGCCATTCCAAATAAAAAATATTTTTCTCTAGTCGGTCCATTGAGATGCATTGGGAGCCATTCCAGAGAAAAAATATTATTCTCTAATCTAAAATGATTGGAGCAGACCCACCTATCTTTTGTCAGGTGATATTTCTGTGTGGTATAGAAATAGTGGCCTGAAAATCAGTGTTCACACACTAGACATATGTCAGAACATGTATGCAAAGTTTCATCAGTGCAGCCCTCAACAAATAGCTGCAGTGACCTTTTGAATTTCCTAAAGTCACAGATGCAAGACAATGGGGAGATGATTGACTTTATTTTTCAAAAAACATTAGGGGGTGTCACAGCTGACCCGTACCAGCTAGAGGACTGAAATTTGGCAGGCATCAACTACTTATGGGTATGAACAAGTGTGCAAAGTCTCATGGAGGCAAGCCTTTCACAACAGATTTGGTGTAATTTTAAATTTATAATTACAGGATATTATATGCTTCATATTAAGCTGAGGGGGCCCTCACAGCTGAACCATACCAGATAGAGGTCTGAAATTTGTTGTGCATTAACTACTTTTTGCTATAAACAAATGTGCAAAGTTTCATAGAGGCAAGCCTTTCACAACAACTTTGGTGTAATTTTAAAGTTTTAATTACAGGATATTATCTGCCTCATATTATGCTCAGGGGGGCCTCACCGCTGAACGGTACCAGCTGGAGCTCTGAAATTTGGCAGAAATTAACTACTTCTGTGTCTGAACGACTGTGCAAAGTCTCATAGAGGCAAGCCTTTCACAACATCGTTGGTGTAATTTTAAAGTTTTAATTTATGGATATTATATTCCTCATATTAAGCTCAGGGGTCCCCCACAGCTGACCCGTACCAGCTAGAGGTCTGAAATTTGGCTTGCATCAACTACTTATGGGTATGAACAAGTGTGCAAAGTCTCATAGAGGGAAGCCTTTCACAACAACTTTGGTGTAATTTTAAAGTTTTAATGTATGGATATTATATTCCTCATATTAAGTTCAGGGGGCCCTCACAGCTAAACCCTACCAGATAGGGGTGTGAAATTTTGCAAGCACTAACTACTTTTGGTTCTGAAAATGTGTGCAAAGGCTCATAGAGGGAAGCCTTTCACAACATCGTTGGTGTAATTTTAAAGTTTTAATGTATGGATATTATATTCCTCATATTAAGCTCAGGGGTCCCCCACAGCTAAACCCTACCAGATAGGGGTGTGAAATTTTGCAAGCACTAACTACTTTTGGGTCTGAAAAAGTGTGCAAAGTGTCATAGAGGCAAGCCTTTCACAACATCGTTGGTGTAATTTTAAAGTTTTAATTTATGGATATTATATTCCTCATATTAAGCTCAGGGGTCCCCCACAGCTGACCCGTACCAGCTAGAGGTCTGAAATTTGGCTTGCATCAACTACTTATGGGTATGAACAAGTCTGCAAAGTCTCATAGAGGGAAGCCTTTCACAACAGATTTGGTGTAATTTTAAATGTATAATTATAGGATATTACCTGCCTCATATTATGCTCAGGGGGGCCTCACCGCTGAACCGTACTAGCTGAAGGTCTGAAATTAGGCAAGAATTAAGTACTTCTGTGTCTGAACGACTGTGCAAAGTCTCATGGAGGTAATCCTTTCACAAAATCTTTGGTGTAATTTTAAAATTTTAATGTATGGATATTATATTCCTCATATTAAGTTCAGGGGGCCCTCACAGCTAAACCCTACCAGATAGGGGTGTGAAATTTTGCAAGCACTAACTACTTTTGGGTCTGAAAAAGTCTGCAAAGTCTCATAGAGGCAAGCCTTTCACAACATCGTTGGTGTAATTTTAAAGTTTTAATTTATGGATATTATATTCCTCATATTAAGCTCAGGGGTCCCCCACAGCTGATCCGTACGAGCTAGAGGTCTGGAATTTGTTGTGCATTAACTACTTTTTGCTATAAACCATTGTGCAATGTCTCATGGAGGCAAGCCTTTCACAACAGATTTGGTGTAATTTTAAATTTATAATTACAGGATATTATATGCCTCATATTAAGCTGAGGGGGCCCTCACAGCTGAACCGTACCAGATAGAGGTCTGAAATTTGTTGTGCATTAACTACTTTTTGCTATAAACAATTGTGCAAAGTTTCATAGAGGCAAGCCTTTCACAACAACTTTGGTGTAATTTTAAAGTTTTAATTACAGGATATTATCTGCCTCATATTATGCTCAGGGGGGCCTCACCGCTGAACCGTACCAGCTGGAGCTATGAAATTTGGCAGAAATTAACTACTTCTGTGTCTGAACGACTGTGCAAAGTCTCATGGAGGTAAGCCTTTCACAACAACTTTGGTGTAATTTTAAAGTTTTAATGTATGGATATTATATTCCTCATATTAAGTTCAGCGGGCCCTCACAGCTGAACCATACCAGCTCGTCGTCTGAAATTTGGTATACCTAAACTAGATGTAGGTTTGAACATGTTTGCCAAGTTTCATAAGTGTAGCCGTGACCCCTGACCTGCAGTGACCATTTGAATCTGCCAAGGTTGCCAATGTTAAGTGAATGGATGCACCCCACCTATCATTTGACAGGCCATAACTGCATGTAGGAGTAGCCTAGGAAGATGCTTAAAAGTGTTCCTGAAACTAGACAGTCTGCTCTTGAATCACATCTATACATGTCTGTTAAGATTATGCCTTTTTCATTTGAAACAAGCTTGATTTTTATCATAAGTGGCTGCAATGCAGTATATAGGCCGCGCCATTCCAAATAAAAAATATTTTTCTCTAGTCGGTCCATTGAGATGCATTGGGAGCCATTCCAGAGAAAAAATATTATTCTCTAATCTAAAATGATTGGAGCAGACCCACCTATCTTTTGTCAGGTGATATTTCTGTGTGGTATAGAAATAGTGGCCTGAAAATCAGTGTTCACACACTAGACATATGTCAGAACATGTATGCAAAGTTTCATCAGTGCAGCCCTCAACAAATAGCTGCAGTGACCTTTTGAATTTCCTAAAGTCACAGATGCAAGACAATGGGGAGATGATTGACTTTATTTTTCAAAAAACATTAGGGGGTGTCACAGCTGACCCGTACCAGCTAGAGGACTGAAATTTGGCAGGCATCAACTACTTATGGGTATGAACAAGTGTGCAAAGTCTCATGGAGGCAAGCCTTTCACAACAGATTTGGTGTAATTTTAAATTTATAATTACAGGATATTATATGCTTCATATTAAGCTGAGGGGGCCCTCACAGCTGAACCATACCAGATAGAGGTCTGAAATTTGTTGTGCATTAACTACTTTTTGCTATAAACAATTGTGCAAAGTTTCATAGAGGCAAGCCTTTCACAACAACTTTGGTGTAATTTTAAAGTTTTAATTACAGGATATTATCTGCCTCATATTATGCTCAGGGGGGCCTCACCGCTGAACGGTACCAGCTGGAGCTCTGAAATTTGGCAGAAATTAACTACTTCTGTGTCTGAACGACTGTGCAAAGTCTCATAGAGGCAAGCCTTTCACAACATCGTTGGTGTAATTTTAAAGTTTTAATTTATGGATATTATATTCCTCATATTAAGCTCAGGGATCCCCCACAGCTGACCCGTACCAGCTAGAGGTCTGAAATTTGGCTTGCATCAACTACTTATGGGTATGAACAAGTGTGCAAAGTCTCATAGAGGGAAGCCTTTCACAACATCGTTGGTGTAATTTTAAAGTTTTAATGTATGGATATTATATTC
This sequence comes from Paramormyrops kingsleyae, assembly GCF_048594095.1. Lineage (NCBI taxonomy): Eukaryota > Metazoa > Chordata > Actinopteri > Osteoglossiformes > Mormyridae > Paramormyrops > Paramormyrops kingsleyae. The sequence goes on along the minus strand of NW_027325968.1, from coordinate 309,135 downwards.
CTCATATTAAGCTCAGGGGTCCCCCACAGCTAAACCCTACCAGATAGGGGTGTGAAATTTTGCAAGCACTAACTACTTTTGGGTCTGAAAAAGTGTGCAAAGTGTCATAGAGGCAAGCCTTTCACAACATCGTTGGTGTAATTTTAAAGTTTTAATTTATGGATATTATATTCCTCATATTAAGCTCAGGGGTCCCCCACAGCTGACCCGTACCAGCTAGAGGTCTGAAATTTGGCTTGCATCAACTACTTATGGGTATGAACAAGTCTGCAAAGTCTCATAGAGGGAAGCCTTTCACAACAGATTTGGTGTAATTTTAAATGTATAATTATAGGATATTACCTGCCTCATATTATGCTCAGGGGGGCCTCACCGCTGAACCGTACTAGCTGAAGGTCTGAAATTAGGCAAGAATTAAGTACTTCTGTGTCTGAACGACTGTGCAAAGTCTCATGGAGGTAATCCTTTCACAAAATCTTTGGTGTAATTTTAAAGTTTTAATGTATGGATATTATATTCCTCATATTAAGTTCAGGGGGCCCTCACAGCTAAACCCTACCAGATAGGGGTGTGAAATTTTGCAAGCACTAACTACTTTTGGGTCTGAAAAAGTCTGCAAAGTCTCATAGAGGCAAGCCTTTCACAACATCGTTGGTGTAATTTTAAAGTTTTAATTTATGGATATTATATTCCTCATATTAAGCTCAGGGGTCCCCCACAGCTGATCCGTACGAGCTAGAGGTCTGGAATTTGTTGTGCATTAACTACTTTTTGCTATAAACCATTGTGCAATGTCTCATGGAGGCAAGCCTTTCACAACAGATTTGGTGTAATTTTAAATTTATAATTACAGGATATTATATGCTTCATATTAAGCTGAGGGGGCCCTCACAGCTGAACCGTACCAGATAGAGGTCTGAAATTTGTTGTGCATTAACTACTTTTTGCTATAAACAATTGTGCAAAGTTTCATAGAGGCAAGCCTTTCACAACAACTTTGGTGTAATTTTAAAGTTTTAATTACAGGATATTATCTGCCTCATATTATGCTCAGGGGGGCCTCACCGCTGAACCGTACCAGCTGGAGCTCTGAAATTTGGCAGAAATTAACTACTTCTGTGTCTGAACGACTGTACAAAGTCTCATGGAGGTAAGCCTTTCACAACAACTTTGGTGTAATTTTAAAGTTTTAATGTATGGATATTATATTCCTCATATTAAGTTCAGCGGGCCCTCACAGCTGAACCATACCAGCTAGTCGTCTGAAATTTGGTATACCTAAACTAGATGTAGGTTTGAACATGTTTGCCAAGTTTCATAAGTGTAGCCGTGACCCCTGACCTGCAGTGACCATTTGAATCTGCCAAGGTTGCCAATGTTAAGTGAATGGATGCACCCCACCTATCATTTGACAGGCCATAACTGCATGTAGGAGTAGCCTAGGAAGATGATTTAAAGTGTTCCTGAAACTAGACAGTCTGCTCTTGAATCACATCTATACATGTCTGTTAAGATTATGCCTTTTTCATTTGAAACAAGCTTGATTTTTATCATAAGTGGCTGCAATGCAGTATATAGGCCGCGCCATTCCAAATAAAAAATATTTTTCTCTAGTCGGTCCATTGAGATGCATTGGGAGCCATTCCAGAGAAAAAATATTATTCTCTAATCTAAAATGATTGGAGCAGACCCACCTATCTTTTGTCAGGTGATATTTCTGTGTGGTATAGAAATAGTGGCCTGAAAATCAGTGTTCACACACTAGACATATGTCAGAACATGTATGCAAAGTTTCATCAGTGCAGCCCTCAACAAATAGCTGCAGTGACCTTTTGAATTTCCTAAAGTCACAGATGCAAGACAATGGGGAGATGATTGACTTTATTTTTCAAAAAACATTAGGGGGTGTCACAGCTGACCCGTACCAGCTAGAGGACTGAAATTTGGCAGGCATCAACTACTTATGGGTATGAACAAGTGTGCAAAGTCTCATGGAGGCAAGCCTTTCACAACAGATTTGGTGTAATTTTAAATTTATAATTACAGGATATTATATGCCTCATATTAAGCTGAGGGGGCCCTCACAGCTGAACCATACCAGATAGAGGTCTGAAATTTGTTGTGCATTAACTACTTTTTGCTATAAACAATTGTGCAAAGTTTCATAGAGGCAAGCCTTTCACAACAACTTTGGTGTAATTTTAAAGTTTTAATGTATGGATATTATATTCCTCATATTAAGTTCAGGGGGCCCTCACAGCTAAACCCTACCAGATAGGGGTGTGAAATTTTGCAAGCACTAACTACTTTTGGTTCTGAAAAAGTGTGCAAAGTCTCATAGAGGGAAGCCTTTCACAACAGATTTGGTGTAATTTTAAATTTATAATTATAGGATATTACCTGCCTCATATTATGCTCAGGGGGGCCTCACCGCTGAACGGTACCAGCTGGAGCTCTGAAATTTGGCAGAAATTAACTACTTCTGTGTCTGAACGACTGTGCAAAGTCTCATAGAGGCAAGCCTTTCACAACATCGTTGGTGTAATTTTAAAGTTTTAATTTATGGATATTATATTCCTCATATTAAGCTCAGGGGTCCCCCACAGCTGACCCGTACCAGCTAGAGGTCTGAAATTTGGCTTGCATCAACTACTTATGGGTATGAACAAGTGTGCAAAGTCTCATAGAGGGAAGCCTTTCACAACAACTTTGGTGTAATTTTAAAGTTTTAATGTATGGATATTATATTCCTCATATTAAGTTCAGGGGGCCCTCACAGCTAAACCCTACCAGATAGGGGTGTGAAATTTTGCAAGCACTAACTACTTTTGGTTCTGAAAATGTGTGCAAAGGCTCATAGAGGGAAGCCTTTCACAACATCGTTGGTGTAATTTTAAAGTTTTAATGTATGGATATTATATTCCTCATATTAAGCTCAGGGGTCCCCCACAGCTAAACCCTACCAGATAGGGGTGTGAAATTTTGCAAGCACTAACTACTTTTGGGTCTGAAAAAGTGTGCAAAGTGTCATAGAGGCAAGCCTTTCACAACATCGTTGGTGTAATTTTAAAGTTTTAATTTATGGATATTATATTCCTCATATTAAGCTCAGGGGTCCCCCACAGCTGACCCGTACCAGCTAGAGGTCTGAAATTTGGCTTGCATCAACTACTTATGGGTATGAACAAGTGTGCAAAGTCTCATAGAGGGAAGCCTTTCACAACAGATTTGGTGTAATTTTAAATGTATAATTATAGGATATTACCTGCCTCATATTATGCTCAGGGGGGCCTCACCGCTGAACCGTACTAGCTGAAGGTCTGAAATTAGGCAAGAATTAAGTACTTCTGTGTCTGAACGACTGTGCAAAGTCTCATGGAGGTAATCCTTTCACAAAATCTTTGGTGTAATTTTAAAGTTTTAATGTATGGATATTATATTCCTCATATTAAGTTCAGGGGGCCCTCACAGCTAAACCCTACCAGATAGGGGTGTGAAATTTTGCAAGCACTAACTACTTTTGGGTCTGAAAAAGTCTGCAAAGTCTCATAGAGGAAAGCCTTTCACAACATCGTTGGTGTAATTTTAAAGTTTTAATTTATGGATATTATATTCCTCATATTAAGCTCAGGGGTCCCCCACAGCTGATCCGTACGAGCTAGAGGTCTGGAATTTGTTGTGCATTAACTACTTTTTGCTATAAACCATTGTGCAATGTCTCATGGAGGCAAGCCTTTCACAACAGATTTGGTGTAATTTTAAATTTATAATTACAGGATATTATATGCCTCATATTAAGCTGAGGGGGCCCTCACAGCTGAACCGTACCAGATAGAGGTCTGAAATTTGTTGTGCATTAACTACTTTTTGCTATAAACAATTGTGCAAAGTTTCATAGAGGCAAGCCTTTCACAACAACTTTGGTGTAATTTTAAAGTTTTAATTACAGGATATTATCTGCCTCATATTATGCTCAGGGGGGCCTCACCGCTGAACCGTACCAGCTGGAGCTCTGAAATTTGGCAGAAATTAACTACTTCTGTGTCTGAACGACTGTGCAAAGTCTCATGGAGGTAAGCCTTTCACAACAACTTTGGTGTAATTTTAAAGTTTTAATGTATGGATATTATATTCCTCATATTAAGTTCAGCGGGCCCTCACAGCTGAACCATACCAGCTCGTCGTCTGAAATTTGGTATACCTAAACTAGATGTAGGTTTGAACATGTTTGCCAAGTTTCATAAGTGTAGCCGTGACCCCTGACCTGCAGTGACCATTTGAATCTGCCAAGGTTGCCAATGTTAAGTGAATGGATGCACCCCACCTATCATTTGACAGGCCATAACTGCAAGTAGGAGTAGCCTAGGAAGATGCTTAAAAGTGTTCCTGAAACTAGACAGTCTGCTCTTGAATCACATCTATACATGTCTGTTAAGATTATGCCTTTTTCATTTGAAACAAGCTTGATTTTTATCATAAGTGGCTGCAATGCAGTATATAGGCCGCGCCATTCCAAATAAAAAATATTTTTCTCTAGTCGGTCCATTGAGATGCATTGGGAGCCATTCCAGAGAAAAAATATTATTCTCTAATCTAAAATGATTGGAGCAGACCCACCTATCTTTTGTCAGGTGATATTTCTGTGTGGTATAGAAATAGTGGCCTGAAAATCAGTGTTCACACACTAGACATATGTCAGAACATGTATGCAAAGTTTCATCAGTGCAGCCCTCAACAAATAGCTGCAGTGACCTTTTGAATTTCCTAAAGTCACAGATGCAAGACAATGGGGAGATGATTGACTTTATTTTTCAAAAAACATTAGGGGGTGTCACAGCTGACCCGTACCAGCTAGAGGACTGAAATTTGGCAGGCATCAACTACTTATGGGTATGAACAAGTGTGCAAAGTCTCATGGAGGCAAGCCTTTCACAACAGATTTGGTGTAATTTTAAATTTATAATTACAGGATATTATATGCTTCATATTAAGCTGAGGGGGCCCTCACAGCTGAACCATACCAGATAGAGGTCTGAAATTTGTTGTGCATTAACTACTTTTTGCTATAAACAATTGTGCAAAGTTTCATAGAGGCAAGCCTTTCACAACAACTTTGGTGTAATTTTAAAGTTTTAATTACAGGATATTATCTGCCTCATATTATGCTCAGGGGGGCCTCACCGCTGAACGGTACCAGCTGGAGCTCTGAAATTTGGCAGAAATTAACTACTTCTGTGTCTGAACGACTGTGCAAAGTCTCATAGAGGCAAGCCTTTCACAACATCGTTGGTGTAATTTTAAAGTTTTAATTTATGGATATTATATTCCTCATATTAAGCTCAGGGATCCCCCACAGCTGACCCGTACCAGCTAGAGGTCTGAAATTTGGCTTGCATCAACTACTTATGGGTATGAACAAGTGTGCAAAGTCTCATAGAGGGAAGCCTTTCACAACAACTTTGGTGTAATTTTAAAGTTTTAATGTATGGATATTATATTCCTCATATTAAGTTCAGGGGGCCCTCACAGCTAAACCCTACCAGATAGGGGTGTGAAATTTTGCAAGCACTAACTACTTTTGGTTCTGAAAATGTGTGCAAAGGCTCATAGAGGGAAGCCTTTCACAACATCGTTGGTGTAATTTTAAAGTTTTAATGTATGGATATTATATTCCTCATATTAAGCTCAGGGGTCCCCCACAGCTAAACCCTACCAGATAGGGGTGTGAAATTTTGCAAGCACTAACTACTTTTGGGTCTGAAAAAGTGTGCAAAGTGTCATAGAGGCAAGCCTTTCACAACATCGTTGGTGTAATTTTAAAGTTTTAATTTATGGATATTATATTCCTCATATTAAGCTCAGGGGTCCCCCACAGCTGACCCGTACCAGCTAGAGGTCTGAAATTTGGCTTGCATCAACTACTTATGGGTATGAACAAGTCTGCAAAGTCTCATAGAGGGAAGCCTTTCACAACAGATTTGGTGTAATTTTAAATGTATAATTATAGGATATTACCTGCCTCATATTATGCTCAGGGGGGCCTCACCGCTGAACCGTACTAGCTGAAGGTCTGAAATTAGGCAAGAATTAAGTACTTCTGTGTCTGAACGACTGTGCAAAGTCTCATGGAGGTAATCCTTTCACAAAATCTTTGGTGTAATTTTAAAGTTTTAATGTATGGATATTATATTCCTCATATTAAGTTCAGGGGGCCCTCACAGCTAAACCCTACCAGATAGGGGTGTGAAATTTTGCAAGCACTAACTACTTTTGGGTCTGAAAAAGTCTGCAAAGTCTCATAGAGGCAAGCCTTTCACAACATCGTTGGTGTAATTTTAAAGTTTTAATTTATGGATATTATATTCCTCATATTAAGCTCAGGGGTCCCCCACAGCTGATCCGTACGAGCTAGAGGTCTGGAATTTGTTGTGCATTAACTACTTTTTGCTATAAACCATTGTGCAATGTCTCATGGAGGCAAGCCTTTCACAACAGATTTGGTGTAATTTTAAATTTATAATTACAGGATATTATATGCCTCATATTAAGCTGAGGGGGCCCTCACAGCTGAACCGTACCAGATAGAGGTCTGAAATTTGTTGTGCATTAACTACTTTTTGCTATAAACAATTGTGCAAAGTTTCATAGAGGCAAGCCTTTCACAACAACTTTGGTGTAATTTTAAAGTTTTAATTACAGGATATTATCTGCCTCATATTATGCTCAGGGGGGCCTCACCGCTGAACCGTACCAGCTGGAGCTCTGAAATTTGGCAGAAATTAACTACTTCTGTGTCTGAACGACTGTACAAAGTCTCATGGAGGTAAGCCTTTCACAACAACTTTGGTGTAATTTTAAAGTTTTAATGTATGGATATTATATTCCTCATATTAAGTTCAGCGGGCCCTCACAGCTGAACCATACCAGCTAGTCGTCTGAAATTTGGTATACCTAAACTAGATGTAGGTTTGAACATGTTTGCCAAGTTTCATAAGTGTAGCCGTGACCCCTGACCTGCAGTGACCATTTGAATCTGCCAAGGTTGCCAATGTTAAGTGAATGGATGCACCCCACCTATCATTTGACAGGCCATAACTGCATGTAGGAGTAGCCTAGGAAGATGATTTAAAGTGTTCCTGAAACTAGACAGTCTGCTCTTGAATCACATCTATACATGTCTGTTAAGATTATGCCTTTTTCATTTGAAACAAGCTTGATTTTTATCATAAGTGGCTGCAATGCAGTATATAGGCCGCGCCATTCCAAATAAAAAATATTTTTCTCTAGTCGGTCCATTGAGATGCATTGGGAGCCATTCCAGAGAAAAAATATTATTCTCTAATCTAAAATGATTGGAGCAGACCCACCTATCTTTTGTCAGGTGATATTTCTGTGTGGTATAGAAATAGTGGCCTGAAAATCAGTGTTCACACACTAGACATATGTCAGAACATGTATGCAAAGTTTCATCAGTGCAGCCCTCAACAAATAGCTGCAGTGACCTTTTGAATTTCCTAAAGTCACAGATGCAAGACAATGGGGAGATGATTGACTTTATTTTTCAAAAAACATTAGGGGGTGTCACAGCTGACCCGTACCAGCTAGAGGACTGAAATTTGGCAGGCATCAACTACTTATGGGTATGAACAAGTGTGCAAAGTCTCATGGAGGCAAGCCTTTCACAACAGATTTGGTGTAATTTTAAATTTATAATTACAGGATATTATATGCCTCATATTAAGCTGAGGGGGCCCTCACAGCTGAACCGTACCAGATAGAGGTCTGAAATTTGTTGTGCATTAACTACTTTTTGCTATAAACAATTGTGCAAAGTTTCATAGAGGCAAGCCTTTCACAACAACTTTGGTGTAATTTTAAAATTTTAATTACAGGATATTATCTGCCTCATATTATGCTCAGGGGGGCCTCACCGCTGAACCGTACCAGCTGGAGCTCTGAAATTTGGCAGAAATTAACTACTTCTGTGTCTGAACGACTGTGCAAAGTCTCATGGAGGTAAGCCTTTCACAACAACTTTGGTGTAATTTTAAAGTTTTAATGTATGGATATTATATTCCTCATATTAAGTTCAGCGGGCCCTCACAGCTGAACCATACCAGCTAGTCGTCTGAAATTTGGTATACCTAAACTAGATGTAGGTATGAACATGTTTGCCAAGTTTCATAAGTGTAGCCGTGACCCCTGACCTGCAGTGACCATTTGAATCTGCCAAGGTTGCCAATGTTAAGTGAATGGATGCACCCCACCTATCATTTGACAGGCCATAACTGCATGTAGGAGTAGCCTAGGAAGATGGTTTAAAGTGTTCCTGAAACTAGACAGTCTGCTCTTGAATCACATCTATACATGTCTGTTAAGATTATGCCTTTTTCATTTGAAACAAGCTTGATTTTTATCATAAGTGGCTGCAATGCAGTATGTAGGCCGCGCCATTCCAAATAAAAAATATTTTTCTCTAGTCGGTCCATTGAGATGCATTGGGAGCCATTCCAGAGAAAAAATATTATTCTCTAATCTAAAATGATTGGAGCAGGCCCACCTATCTTTTGTCAGGTGATATTTCTGTGTGGTATAGAAATAGTGGCCTGAAAATCAGTGGTCACACACTAGACATATGTCAGAACATGTATGCAAAGTTTCATCAGTGCAGCCCTCAACAAATAGCTGCAGTGACCTTTTGAATTTCCTAAAGTCACAGATGCAAGACAATGGGGAGATGATTGACTTTATTTTTCAAAAAACATTAGGGGGTGTCACAGCTGACCCGTACCAGCTAGAGGTCTGAAATTTGGCATGCATCAACTACTTATGGGTATGAACAAGTGTGAAAAGTCTCATAGAGGGAAGCCTTTCACAACATCTTTGGTGTAATTTTAAAGTTTTAATGTATGGATATTATATTCCTCATATTAAGTTCAGGGGGCCCTCACAGCTAAACCCTACCAGATAGGGGTGTGAAATTTTGCAAGCACTAACTACTTTTGGGTCTGAAAAAGTGTGCAAAGTCTCATAGAGGCAAGCCTTTCACAACATCGTTGGTGTAATTTTAAAGTTTTAATTTATGGATATTATATTCCTCATATTAAGCTCAGGGGTCCCCCACAGCTGACCCGT